>NC_068357.1:62627220-62692220 GCF_020536995.1 Dreissena polymorpha | reverse complement strand
AAAATAAAAATTCAAAATACACACTTTTGATATGTTTTGAACACAACAAAAGTTCATGTCATGAGGTTAAAATCTTTCTTTTTACAAGATAATAACAGATCTTCAGGTTTATATGTAATTTTGGAGTGGTTCACAAGATTATTGGCAGAAAACATACTGCAGAAATTTAGCTAAATTCATTATAGGTTGCTGTCCTTTATGGATGGTTGATATGATAATGTATTCACATTATCATATAAATATTCATGTGAAAGGCCAGCTTATACATATTAAGACATTGGGTGGTTACACTGTCATTTAATAATGATATTGCACGGACAACTGTTCTAACCCAGTGCTGGCTTTCTCTACACATAACATTACAAACTATTACATGCATGGAAGCACTAAGCAACCAGTCTTGTTGCAACATGCTAGATTTTCATTTCAGATTTTTACCAGATTAAGTCTGACAAACCAACTTTGAAAACTTGTTGATCAATCAGTTCACCATTGCATGTGTTTCAAGTAATGTTTCTGTGCAGGTTTTGTTTAACCACCAGTAAAGCATATTGTCACCTGTTTTGTATCCATTTTGAATTCCTTTACAATTCAATTCTGCTTATTCATGTATTGTATAATTATGCAGCATGAACTGCAATTCCATTGCTCTGCTTACTTAAATTGTATATGGAGCAAGAACTGCTATTTAATTTGTCTTCATTTTTAAATTTTAAATGCAACATGAACTGCAATTCAATTTGTCTGCTCTCTTAAATTGTATATTCTGCAAGAACTGCAATTTAATTTGTCTGCTCACTTAAATTGTATATTCTGCAAGAACTGCAATTCAATTTGTCTGCTCACTTAAATTGTATTTTCTGCAAGAACTGCAATTTAATTTGTCTGCTCACTTAAATTGTATTTTCTGCAAGAACTGCAATTTAATTTGTGTGCTCACTTAAATTGTATATTCTGCAAGAACTGCAATTTAATTTGTCTGCTCACTTAAATTATATACATGTACTGTATATGCAGCAAGAACTGCAATTTAATTAATCTGCTTTATACTTTAATTGTTTATGCAGCAAGAACTTCAATTCAATTTGTCTGCTTATTTAAATTGTGTATGCATCATGAATGATTTCAATGGGATAAAGTGAAATGTCAAACTAAAAGCACAATTGTTTGACAGTGAGGAAATTAGCATTGGTGGTCTTGTATGAAAGTTATTTAAGCCAATACTTTGAATGAGCCAATGCGCCAATTTCTGTATTTGATATTAAAGGTGAGCCAGTTATTCAAAAGCATATGATTTCTCAAGTATTAAACGAGAGAATACATAAATAACATTAGTGTAGAAATCAGGAACAGCTGAGTTTTTCAGCCATGATCATGCTTTGTGTTTGTTTGAAATGCTGGGCACATTTGCATATGGCAAATGACCTGGAAGAACACATTGTTATTTTCAAAAAGTATATAACTGTTTCCTTAAAGCTTTCAAATTATACTTATTTTTTCATTTGTTTATATAGTGAGTGGATTGTATATTAATATATTACAAACAAATGGGGATATATAAAAATAACACATACATAATTTTTGTTTTCTTTATATATAACAAACCCGAGGTTTACTTCTATTTCTGAAAGTTACCAACAGTAAAATAAAAATTTCAAACACATATAATCTAAGATCACAAGGTATTAATGCATAAACAGTTCTTCATAAATGTATTAACAAAACTCTTGTTTAATTTTTTTTCTTCAATGATTTTCACCAAATGTTAGTAACAAACTCTGATATTAGCATTAATATTTCAGATACAGTAACTGCAAAACATGTTTATATATTAAAATCGCACCATCAGTTAGTTAGTTAGTAAGTTTGCTAGGTTAGTCAGTCAGTCCATCCGGATTAGTTTCTGTCAATAAGTCAAGCAATTGTCATTCGATCTTTACCAAACTTGGTCAGAAGTTGCATCTAGACATTATCTAGGTCAAGTTCGAATATGGGTCATGCCGGGTCAAAAGCTAGGTCACGGGGTCATTTAGTGCATTTCAATAACTTCTATCAAAGCGCTTATAGGGGGCATTTGTCATCCTATGATGACAGCACTTGTTTTTTTTATCTTTCCGTTTTTTTTTTTAATTTTGGAAAGATCATCTAATAAATGACACCACCCCACATTATACCCCCCTCTCAACCCAACCCTACCCCCCCCCACCAATTTTTTATTTTTTTTTATATTTATTTTTATTTTTGAAAGATCGTCTAATAAATGACCACACGACACATTATACCCCCCTCTCAGCCCCCCTAAAAAAAAAACATTTTTTGTTTCATTTTTTTATTTTTGAAAGATTGTCTTATAAATTTTTGAATATGAACAATTTACCCATGATGGCTTACGTTATACTGTCAAGCACTCGAATAGTCGAGCGCGTTGTCCTCTGACAGCTCTTGTTTAAGAGTTAAGTTCCCTTTTTATACTTAGAAAATTGAAAATTTGGTTAAGTTTTTTGTTTAGGTTCACTTTATTCCTAAAGTAGCAAAGCTATTGCTTTCATACTTGCAACACTTACTATCATAAGTATTATGTAACTCTAACTGGCATTTTGAAAGAATTATGGCCCCTTTTTATACTTAAGTATGATAATCGAACATTTGGTTAAGTTTTGTGTTTTGGTCCATTTTACTCCTAAAGCTATTGCTTTCAGACTTGGAAAACTCGCTAACTATAGTCAGGGTCTGTACAAGGCAAGTTGCATAATTATGGTTTGCTTTTTAACGGAATTATGGCCCTTTTTAACTTTGAATAACATGCCTTTGAATGACTCTCAAGGTCAAATTGCTTTAATTGCCAAAACTTCAGATTTATTCATACTTTGACAAAACAACACTTGCCTGACATACCACAATGGACTCCACACAAACCATTATATACGTGTATATACAAACATCACAGTGTGCAACTCATGGGGATTAACTGTTAAATTAATGAGATATAAATGTTAAAGATAAATAAATGTTTCCAACAACACTCTACAGAAGCCTCATTAGCTCAGTTGGTAGAGCACCGGTCTGTAGAAGCTCCACTGCTCAGTTGGTAGAGCACACTCATTCACTTACAAGCACTGTCACACAGGCACTGTCACACAGGCATGGTCAAACAACCACGGTCATACAGGCATGGTCACACAGGCATGGTCAAACAGGCACAGTCACACAGGCATGGTCAAACAACCACGGTGACACGGGCATGATCAAACAACCATGATCTCAAAGACACAGTCACACAGGTACAGAAACACAACCACAGTCACACATGCACTGTCAGACAACCACGGTCACACAGCAACGGTAACACAGACACGGTTGCACAGACACAGAATCACAACCACGGTCACACAGGCACGTTTACAGAGCCTCCGTGTCACCACCACGGTCACACAGGCAGGTTTACACAGCCACAGCATCACAACCATCGGTCACACACGCACTGTTACACAGACACAGCATCACGACCACGGTTACACAGGCAGGGTCACACAGCCACGCTTACACAGTCACAGCATCACAACCACGGTCACACAGGCACGGTTACACAGACACAGCATCACAACCACGGTTACTCAGGCAGGGTCACACAGTTACAGCATCACAACCACGGTCACAACCATGGGTCACACAGGCACTGTTACACAGAGACAGCATCACAACCACAGTCACACAGGCATGGTAACACAGACACAGCATCACAACCACGTTCACACAGGCAGGGTCACACAGGCAAGGTTACACAGACACAGCATCACAACCATGGTCACACAAGCATGGTTACACAGACATCACAATCACAGTCACAACACCATGGTCACACACGCACACACACACAACCACGGTTACACAGTCACAGTCACACAACCACGGTTCCACAGGCATTCTCACACAACCATGAAGGCACACAGACACAGTCACACAGGCACCGAACAGAGTCACACAATCACCATTACACAGGCAGAGTCACACAACCACCGTCACACAGGCACTGCCACACAGGCAGTCAAACAACCACTGTCACACAACCACACACAGGCATACTCACACAACCATGAAGGCACAGTCGCACAGACACAGAGGCAGTCTCACAGGCACAGTCACACAACCACTGTCACACAGTCACACAACCACTGTCACACAGGCACTGTCACACAGGCACAGTCACACAACCATGGACACACAGGCACCGTCACACAATCATGGTCACACAGTCACACAGGCACTTTCACACAACCACACACAGGCATACTCACACAACCATGAAGGCACAGTCACAGAGGCAGTCACACAGGCACAGTCACACAACCACTGTCACACAGGCACTGTCGCACAGTCACACTACCATGGACACACAGGCACTGTCACACAATCATGGTCACACAGTCACACAACCACAGTTGCACACAGGGTGCTGTGATGTTTGTTGTTAAGAATAAAATGGAACACAAAATATATTTTTGGGGGCATGGGGGATGGTTTAACAGCTACATTTCTTTTTTATATAACAAATACAACAGAATCATCAAAAACATATTAAAATTCTAATCATTAAACATTTCTCATATTTAATCTATAATTGGCGAAAATTAGCTTAAAATGGTGAGAACTTACTTTGCTGTGAGAAGTAACTTTATAAAAACATTTATATCTGATGTGTTAAGTTTCTTACTAATTACATTACAGGTACAATTATTTGCATACACAACATTTTTTCTGATGTTTACATGAATATATTTTATACAAGTGATATTTTGATATGCAAATAGTAAAATTACTGTATAGCTAATGTGCCATACAAGTAATTAGTCAAAATGATCTTTTAATAACATAGCAAGCATTTATATAAAAAGAGTTACATTAATGAACAGTAATAGTGTAACATATTCAATTATTACTTTAAATTTAACTTTCAAATTAATTTACATAACTCTTAAATTGCCAAATAGAAAAGTAATCATTTAACCTCAAAAGAATAGTAAAAATGTGATTATATCTCAAACAAAAATACGATTAAATAAAATGTCTTACCTGAAGAGGAAACGAACACAGCAGTTGTCACAATTTATTTTAACAGCTACATTTCTTTTGCTGCTAAGTGACCTTGCATGTGCTTAAATACCAAATTTCCTCCATGTGTCTAGACCACAATGAAGGGCTTTACATTTATTTAGCAATCAAGAACAATCAAGAATATCAATTTAAGAATATAAAAGTGACAATTTAGATTTAGGATGTTTGGGTATTATCATTATATTATGTAACATAAGCTGTTTGTTGTTTGCTTAAAGCTAATGGCCTAAAGTTAAGATGACTGGGTATGATTTAACAATATTATGTAAAATTTGGCTTCATTTATCTTTACTAACACACAACAAATTATAACTTTATTACTTTTAAATTAAAACTAAATAACATTTTAAATTTATATAAAAAAATATTACTAAATAATATTTCAACTTTCATAAAATTATTAAAAAATCATAATTAATATGGGATGCATAACAATAATATTAAGTTCTATAATATTGCAAATTTAAGTTACTTGTGCACAATCTTGTTCAAAAATGGGCTTTTTATGTCCCCCACTATAGTAGTTGGGGACATATTGTTTTTGCCCTGTCTGTTGGTCTGTTGGTTGGTCTGTTGGTTGGTTTGCGCCAACTTTAACATTTGCAATAACTTTTGCAATATTGAAGATAGCAACTTGATATTTGGCATGCATATGTATCTCATGGAGCTGCACATTTTGAGTGGTGAAAGGTCAAGGTCATCCTTCAAGGTCAAAGGTCAAATATATGGGTCAAAATCGCTCATTTAATGTACACTTTTGAATATATTTCAATATTCAAGATAGCAACTTGATATTTGGCATGCTCATGGAGCTGCACATTTTGAGTGGTGAAAGGTCAAGGTCAAGGTCATCCTTCCAGGTCAAAGGTCAAATATATGGGTCAAAATCGCTCATTTAATGTACACTTTTGCAATATTTCAATATTCAAGATAGCAACTTGATATTTGGCATGCATGTGTATCTCATGGAGCTGCACATTTTGAGTGGTGAAAGGTAAAGGTCAAGATCATCCTTCAAGGTCAGAGGTCAAATATATGTGGCCAAAATCGCTCATTTGATGAGTACTTTTGCAATATTCAAGATAGCAACTTTATATTTGGCATGCATGTGTACCTCATGGAGCTGCACATTTTGAGTGGTGAAAGGTCAAGGTCATCCTTCAAGGTCAAATATATGGGTCAAAATTGCTCATGTAATGTCACTTCTGCAATATTGAAGCTAGCAATTTAAGATTTGACATGCATGTGTATCTCATGGAGCTGCACATTTTGAGTGGTGAAGGGTCAAGGTCAAGGTCATCCTCCAAGGTAAAACGTCATAAACGGGGACATAGTGTTTCACAAACACATCTTGTTTCACATGCTATGGATTTAAAAAATTATTTTCTTTAATTTTTTTGATACAACAATGAATGCTATGACTAACATTATTTTATAGGGATAATACACGTTTTCGAGGGCATGATCATCTGCGGGCGCTCGAAAAATCCGTTCCTGCCCGAGTGCGCAGGATTTTGAGAGCGCCCGCAGATGATCATGTCCGAGAAATTGTGTATTTTCGCTATTATTGCATAAACAAATCACACATACCAAAATAAATTAAAATAACATTGAAAAAACACGTTAATTCAAACCTAAACAAACAAGATTGCGGATACAGGCGAATTTAGCGGAGAGAAGGTAAGAACAAATGCAAATACATCAGTTACAGACGGAAACTGAGTTTCAAGGCTACGTTTTCTCTAAATCTAAGTATCTATCTTCCATATGCTAATAATGTTTAGCGAAAGCTAAATATAGATATAATTTGCATAACTGCGACGCTGCAATGATTTACACCTATTGCAGGTATTTATGATCATTTATATATTTCAAAACTGAATTTTACCAGGTTTTCTATGTCAACCTCCATAAAAAATATATTTCAATGAATTTACGTAAAGTTTATTTCTCGCTATACGATTTATATCCAAAACCACAGGTGGAAGTAACGTACCTTGGACAGTATTTTTTTTTAGGAGCCCAATATATTCAAATAAATATATAAAATCATGTTTAATGAGAAAAAAATTGACAAAGAGCCATGAAAAAAACACACACCCTCTGATATTGGAATCATAACAAGGTCATTAACTAGACTTTATTATAGACCTGTCTTCGCGGGCCGCAAAAATGTCAAAAATAGCTTCAATCCAAAGCATCCCTTGATCCTCCTATGGGCAATTGGACAACCTTTCCAAAAAAGTTATGATTCCAATATCAGAGGGTGGGTATTTTTTCATGGCTCTTTGTCAATTTTTTTCTCATTAAACATGATTTAATATCTTTATTTGAATATATTGGGCTCCTAAAAAAAATACTATCCAAGGTACGTTACTTCCACCTGTGTCCAAAACAAGGATCTATTCTGCTAACTGGGACTTTAAGACTAATTAATTTTTTACAAGACAAACAACTCAACAATGAACGAATATGTATTTGTTTATTAAACAACAAAAGTTGAATATTAAGAATCAAAAAACACCATAAATGAGTGAAATCGCTCGCTATCGATATCACATACTTAGTCGCATGGCCGATACAGTAATAGTTCAATCAATCAATATTATCAAATCTCGGGCACCTGTTTATTTTGCGCTTTTAAACCGCATATCATGAGGTTGCTCATCCCTTTGTTTGTATAGGTCTTTGTTCAAGTTATGTTATTTTTAGCTCACCTGAGCGCAATGTGCTCATGGTGAGCTTTTGTTTTGCCTTTAGTCCGTCATGTGTCGTGCCTTGTGCAGCGTCAACATTTGCCTTGTTAACACTCTAGAGGTCTTTTCAATAGATAATTTGAGGGTACAAGAAGACAGCACACTTAGAATAGACATCCATTTTAGTTTTTTTATCAATTGAATATACAAAGAAGAAATAATTTTGTTTAAATATAATGAATACAAACGACTGTATTTTGTGCAGGGTGTGGTTTTTCAAATAGATATGACATAATACTCTGTACATGTAAGTATAATTGTGTACTAGAATTTGTCCGACAAATTGAATTCCTTCTCAAAATAAAATGCACTTTTAACAAAATACGCGTGTATTTTTTCTTCCTTTTTATTGAAAAGTGTATTTTTTCTGCACTTTTTTTCATATTTAAGTGCACTAAAGTGCATTTTTTCTGTATTTTCATTATCTTTAAGTGTATTTTACTGTACTTTTAGTGTATCTTCTGTATACAAAGTGCATCTTTTTATGCAATAAGTGCATTTTTTAATGAAGTGCATTTTTTGTGCATATTTAAATTTTTAGGTATAATTGAGCAACATTAAAGAGGCCTTTTCACAGATTTTGGCATATTTTGAAGTTTGTCATTAAATGCTTTATATTGATAAATGTAAACATTGGATCTTAAAAGCTCCAGTAAAAAAATCAAGAATAAAATTAAAACAAGGAAAAAAAAAGAAGCCGGTAGCAGGGCTCGAACCAGTGACCCCGGAGTCCTGGAGTTAGTCTGAAGTTAAAACGCATTAGCCCTCTCGGCTATTCCGCCGAGTACACGCAGCACTAGTATTTTATACCTAATATAAGCAATCTTCGTAGTTTCGTAAATTTAAACAACAACAGAACTCTCCAAATTATTCAATTGTTTCGCGTTGCAACGCTTTATTATTTTTAAGTTTCTGAAATCGTCAAAATATACATATAATGGCTATATTGGACTATGGTAAATGTTCAGTAATACTGTTTCCTCACAAATATCATAACTAAATCGAAAATTTGGGAATCTGAAACAACTTTTTTCAATTTTGTCATTTTACCAAACCGTGAAAAGATCCCTTTAATGCGCTTTAAAAAATTTACTTTGACCATGAAGTGTATTATTTGTATGTCTTAAAATACACTCACGCGTATAATTGTGCTTAAAAATAAATGAAAGCGCACTTATTATCATAATAAACACACGTGTAATATTTCATGGAATAAAATACACTTATATGTATAAACACACTAGTAAAAAGTTTTTTTTTACAGAATAAAATGCACTTGTTAAGCAAAAAATACGGCGCCAATAACATGCGCATTTAATGCGCATTAAATGTGCATTTAATGCGCATTAAATGTGCATTAAATGCGCATTTAGTGCACTTTTTCGAGAAGATATGTGACAAATGTTTGCAAGATATCAAGGGAATATAACTGTTTGCTGCTCATCACTATATTTAGAATTTTTTTATCTTTGCTGCCCCTTATAAAGCATAATACACTTACATTTGATGCTCCTATTTGTTACCAAAAACATAATTTCCTTGAAAATACACCTTTTTCAGGTTTAACATTACATTTAAGGGAACAAACTCTTAAAGTTTTCAGTCGTTTTATAATCCATCATTTACCTCCCTGGTACACACAACACATGCTCTCATTAATATTAATTTTTATGCCCCCAATGGAGGGCATATATAGTGATCGCACTGTCTATCTGTCCGTCACATTTTGCTTTAAGTTTCGAAAAATGCTCATAACTTGTATGTCGCTTCAGATGTAACATTCACATTTGGTATCCATGTGTATATGGACAAGGCCTTTCCATATGCACACAAATTTTGACCCCCTTGACCTTAGGGTCCGCGTTTAGGTTTCGAAAAATGCGTTTAAGTTTCGAAAAATGCTCATAATTTCTATCGAAGCGCTTATTGGGGGCATATGTCATCCTATGGAGACAGCTATTGTTTACTTCAGTTTGGATAAGGCAATCTTGAACTGCATTATGCACTAGTTATATAAATTTGTAAAATACAGAAATGGTAGAATTTTAAATAGTTAATGTCATGTGTTTATAATTTTACATTTAGTATTTATTATAGTTAAATTATTAAATGATATTTTTTTCATGTTCAAGGGATTTGCTTTTTATTCAAGTTGCTGAAATATTCACACATACATGTTCCTTTCAACCAAAATGTCAGATAGGTCATCAGTGCTGACATTTATTAATATTTTAAGGTATATGCTTAAATGACGTCTGCGAAACCACTAAACCAATGCTCTTGAAACTTACAGTAATTTTTTTGAGGTCAACTGCCAGATATTCTCAGTGCCTGTGGTTACAGTCAATAACAATGTTGTTACCAGTCGAGTGATAGAGGCCACCATGGGCATCTTGGTTCCCAGTGGATTTTAATTAAGTGGAATGTGTGATCAATTCTTACTGATGTACAATTAAGAACAACACAATAATGCTATCATCACTGTCACAGTGTGGCAGAGTTGTCTTTACTTACATGATAATCAAAACATAATATCGACCCCTGGATGCAAACAGGTACCATGTGACATTGAAATTAGAAGGCACATGGTTGCTCTTTGCACAAACGGGGCAATATTATATTGCAATAGAATCATCTCTTTTTGCCGTGCAGGGACTAACCGTGTAAGTAAAAATTATTAGTTACAAGCTTCATAGGATCTGTGTTTGAATTGGAGGCTAAATTTCAAAATAGGCACTTTTTATAATTTATGTTTTGAACACAACAAAAGTCCATGTCATAAGGAGGTTAAAACCTTCTTTATAACAAGATAATAACATATTGCCTTGACAGTTCTTCATGTTTATATGAAAGTTGGAGTGGTTCACAAGATTCTGGGCAGAAAACATACTCAAGAAATTTAGCTTAATTTCTTCTAGGTTGCTGTCGTTAATGGATGGTTAATATGATATTTACATAATCAAATAAATATTCCTGTGAAAGGCTCAGCTAATACATATTAGGACATTGGCTTGTTACACTGTCATTTAATTATGATATTGCACGGACAAAAGTTCTAGGCCAGTGCTGGTTTTCTCTGCAGAACAAATTAAAAACTATTACATGCATGAAAGCACTTAGCAACCAGTCTTGTTGCAACATGCTAAATTTTTGTTTCAGTTTTTGCCAGATTAAGTATGACAAACCAACTTTGAAAACTTGTTGATCAATCAGTTCACCATTGCATGGGTTTCAAGTAATGTTTCTGTGCAGGTTTTGTTAAACCTCAAGTAAACCATATTGTCACCTTTGCATCCTTTGAATTCCTTTAAAATTCAATTCGTCTGCTTATTCATATTGTATATGCAGCATGAACTGCAATTAAATTTGTCTGCTTACTTTAACTGTATATGCAGCAAGAACTGCAATTTACTTTGTCTGCCTGCTTAAATTTTAAATGCAGCTAGAACTGCTATTCAATTTGTCTGCGCACTTAAATTGTATATTCTGCAAGAACAACCATCTGCTAACTTTAACTGTATATGCAGAAAGAACTGCAATTCAATTTGTCTGCTTACTTTAACTGTATATGCAGCAAGAACTGCAATTTACTTTGTCTGCCTGCTTAAATTTTAAATGCAGCAAGAACTGCTATTCAATTTGTCTGCGCGCTTAAATTGTATATTCTGCAAGAACTGCACTTCAATTTATCTGCTAACTTTAACTGTATATGCAGAAAGAACTGCAATTCAATTTGTCTGCTAACTTTAACTGTATATGCAGAAAGAACTGCAATTCAATTTGTCTGCTCTCTTAAATTGAATATACAGCAAAAACTCCAATTCAATTCGTCTGCCCACTTAAATTCTATATGCATCGAGAACTGCAATTTAATTAATCTGCTTACTTTAATTGTTTATGCAGCAAGAACTGCAATTCAATTTGTCTTCTTATTTTAATTGTATATGCATCAAGACTTATTTCAATTGGATAAAGTGAAGTGTCAAACTAAAAGCACAATTGTTTAGCAGTGAGAAAATAAGCATTGGTGAGCTCGTTACATTTTCATGCGTATTATTGTATGAAAGTTATCTTCGCGACTACTTTGAATGAGCCAATGCGCCAGTTACTGTATTTGATATTAAAGGTGAGCCAGTTATTCAAGAGCATATGGTTTTTCAAGTATTAAATGAGAGATTAAATAAACAAGGGCTGTTTGTAAAACATGCATGCCCCCCATATAGGCTGTCCATTGTAGTGGCAGCCATTGTCTAAATACGATTTTTGTCACTGTGACCTTGACCTTTGACCTAGTGACCTGAAAATCAATAGGGGTCATCTGCGGGTCACGATCAATGTACCTATGAAGTTTCATGTTCCTAGGCAAAAGCGTTCTTGAGTAATCATCCGAAAATCATTTTACTATTTCGGGTCACCGTGACCTTTGACCTTGTGACCTCAAAATCAAAAGGGGTCATCTGCAAGTCATGATCAATCTACCTATGAAGTTTCATGATCCTAGGCGTATGCGTTCTTGAGTTATCATCCGAAAACCATTTTACTATTTCGGGTCACCGTGACCTTGACCTTGTGACCTTAAAATCAATAGGGGTCATCTGCGAGTCATGATCAATCTACCCATGAAGTTTCATGATCCTAGGCGTATGCGTTATTGACTTACCATCCGGAAACCATTTTACTATTTCGGGGCACCGTGACCTTGACCTTTGACCTAGTGACCTCAAAATCAATAGGGGTCATCTGCAAGTCATGATCAATCTACCCATGAAGTTTCATGATCCTAGGCGTATGTGTTCTTGATTTATCATTCAAAAACCATTTTACTATTTCTGGTCACCGTGACCTTGACCTTTGACCTCAAAATCAATAGGGGTCATCTGCGAGTCATGATCAATGTACCTTTGAAGTTTCATGATCCTAGGCCCAAGCGTACTTGAGTTATCGTCTGACAACCACCTGGTGGACGGACCGACAGACTGACAGACATGAGCAAAGCAATTTACCCCCTCTTCTTCGAAGGGGGGCATAACATTAGTGTAGAAATCAGGAGCAGTTCGAGTGTTTGAGCCATGATCATGCTTTGTGTTTGTTTGAAATGCTGGGCACATTTGCATACGGCCAATGACCTGAAAGAGGACATTTTTTTCATTTTCCATAAGTATATAACCGTTTCCTTAAAGCTGTCAAATTATTAGGGATGGCAAAATTATTCGAATAATCGAATATTCGATTGAATGGTCAGCATTCGAATAATAAAAATGATATTCGCATATTCGCATTTTTTTCCAAACGTAATTTCACCAATATTTAATGAACTGTGAACCGCTTACTAAAAAGCAACCGAAATCACTTGGGAGTAACATGTTTAATGTGACGTTCTTCGTGTCAAACTGATAACGCGGCCCGTATCAGTGTTGATTGCGCAATGCAATATACACACTCTAAGAAAGGCCCCGACTATTGTTTGCCAATGGGGTGCCAATTCACGGTTTCAATTGACTGGCGAATAATAATTAAGTTTTGTGATCACAGTATGTACAGCCATTAAAATGTGTGAATTACTCAAATCGCGCAATGCAATATACTTACTGTAAGAAAGGGCCCGAACTGTTGTTTGTCAATAAGGTACCAATTAAGGGCTTCAATTTACTTGCGAATAATAATTTAGTTTTTGTGATCACAGTTTGAACAGACATTAAAATATGTGAATTACTCAAAAGTAACACATGATATAAATTAAACAATCATCAAGGAATCATAATTCAAATCTGAAAATGCCACCAGCCCCTTCTGCAGTATGGAATACTTTACACGGTCTGTGGATAAGAAGACCGCAACGTGTAATGTGTGTTAACTTAGTTTAGCATATGCGCGGTCTGCTACAAATCTGTGGAATCATTAAAAAATAAAATTCTATGACACGATGTTTTTCATTCTATTTGTGCCCGATCACAGTATCGGTCATAGTATTAGTCGACAGCGTTACAATTATTCGAAAGCAACGTTAATAAACAGCCTCGTATTTAGCAAACGGATATAACTTACAAACCAATGGAAATTACTACATAACAAGGTAAAATCAATCCAGCCGTTTTATGCGAATATTCGAATATTCGATTGAATGAATTTGCGAACATTCGAATATCGATATTGGTATTTGATGCCATCCCTACAAATTATACTTATTCTTTAGTTTGTTTATATAGTTAGTGGATGGTATATAAATCTATTACAAACAAATAGGGATATATAAAAATAACACATACATAATTTTTGTTTTCTTTATATATATAACAAACCCGAGGTATACTTCTATTTCTGAAAGTTACCAACAGTAAAATAAACATTTCAAACACATATAATCTAAGATCACAAGTTATTAACGCATAAACAGTTCTTCACTAATGTATTAACAAAACTCTTTTTTAATTTTTTTTCTTCAATGATTTTCACCAAATGTTAGTAACAAACTCGGATATTAGCATCATTAATATTTCAGATACAGTAACTGCAAAACATGTTTATTTCCTTTGTATTTCGGAACGTTTGGAACAATAGGAGCAACTAGTAACTATCAAACATAACAATGTTAATAATTAAATCAGTAACAAACTGCATCAAAATTTGTTCACAGTAATCGTTGACAATATCAACTGACTAACTGACTGCCAGTCTAGTACAACAACAAATTAAGTAGAATTACTTGTGACCAATACTACCATAGCTATTATGAGTGCTTTGTTGTTTACAAGTTTCTAAAACAGTTAAACAAATGGTTACATATTTTATTCAACAGTTATCTTGCCCTATGAAATCCCACACATCTAAGTACTGTTTGAAAACATGCAAAAACAGTATGACAAACAGCGAGTTAAGATCCTGCAGTAACTCAATTAGATGGCAGAACAGCTTTGGCGTCCAAAAAGTCAACATTATTAACAATATCGTAAAATATGAATTGATTGATTCCAGGGGCAGTCTGCATAACAAATTACTTCAAGCTAAAAAATGACAAAATTTCATACAAATTTAATTCAACAAAGTGGCAAGATAATCTGTTTGAATAAATAACATGCTGCCCACACATTTATAAAGGGGTTTGAAGTCCCAAGTTTCTGTTTTTGTTCTGAATGTAATCAAGTATTTGAATTATAATTCTTCAATCGTATTCATTAAATCGCTTTTTTTATACATAAAACGTAATACAAGCAATGTACACTTTACACTTTATGATTAAGTTCAAATAAGCACACACCCCAACAATGGATACATTTTGGAGGTTGCTATAGTCTAACATCGCTCATTTATAACAAATTGAACAAAATTATGCTCTGTTGTACAGAAATACAAATTACTGCTGTAAATGAAAATCAAGCTAGCATGGCAAGTCTGTATAACCAAGAAGTAACTCAAGCGTAACAACAAAATAAATAGTTATACCTCGTATGTTTGATTTATATTAAGTCTCATAATAATTTAAGACAGTTTTTGAAAGAGGAAAACAACATGTAATGTTCTCCTCACAAGGTCCGTCTCAAATTGCTATGGGTTGGATGCTAGCAATTGTTACCCTGATCAATTAGCATTTCTTATGCATTCATTTATGATCTCTTTACAATACATCGTGAAGGGAACATGTCAATTAACAACAAGAGAGCAAAAGGTCCTTAGTCGCTCATCTGAGAACCAAAGGAACTAAACTGTTCTAAGCAGCTTTTGAGATGTTTGTATAATAAATGTGGGTTCTGTTGTTGCTTTTCTATTCCAACAATTCCTCAATTTCTGAACCTTCTACTTAGATACATATTTTGACAAGTTTGTAGTCTCTTAGAAAGTAAGATTTAAGACCTTTCTTACTAGATTCAAGTTTTAAAGGCTTCATTTCCAACCCCAAGATGAGCAGCAAACAGCATAAAACCTGAACAGACAGCCATTTTCACTTTGTCTCCAAGTGGGAAAGGGCTAACCGTGTTTTTAAGAACCATTTTCAAGGTCAGCTGAGATATAATTACATGCTTTGGAAATTTCATGAAGGTTGGACAAAATATTAGGCTTTTAGAGTTTTCACTAGGATTCACTTTAGTCACATCAGGAAAACTGCCCCACCCCTTGCAGCCATGTTTTCCAACGGACCAGAACCATTCTGGAACTCATCTGAGGAATCAATAGAACTTAAGTTCGGAAAAAGAAAACTTTCCGCCATCAGAATATTTTACAACTGCCCAGAAGCCAAGATATTATTAAAACAAAGAGTCAAGATATCAGCGGCCTCTTGAATGGTCACAGGGTAAATGTTGATACAAGACGATGGACAAAAGATGATCAGGACGGCTAACTTTGAGCACATTACGTAAAGTTGGACTTAATAGTCCATTAATGACATGTATTACCATTCCCCTTGTATTTTAATAAGAAACCATATGCATGATAAGAAAGTGATCTCCAAAAGTAAGGAACATTTATTTGTTAATTGGTACAATATTACTCCTTCATAATGAATTAATTAACCAATTGAACAATGCTAGAGCATCCGATCTCTAGCTAAAACTTTGCCGTTCTAACTCCAAGCACAATCTCTGATGGAATTACATAAGCTTAAAAAAACTCTACATGATGGTACACAATACTTTTCTTTGTAAGCAAACCCTACAGCAAATAAAGGCAAAAATAACAAAAATACACCAACAAAATAAATTCATCAGACATAAATAAAACATTTTCTCTTGCTTGTTATATTCTTGATTAATTTATTGATTTTGGATGTATAACACTCCAACAACAAACGTTTGGAGTAAATATTCGAGTCATTGATTAAAATAAACAACAAGCAATACCACACAAATAAACAGACCTGTTCACTATGTTTCAAGTTATAATGTCAAGTTCACACAGACGGACAGACAAACATACACAACTTCACATCTCTGACATGCTTTCGAGCAGGGATACAAACTGGTCAAGCAATAATTACATTTATGGCTATCACAAATTCTCTGTTCTTGACATGAATGGGTGGATGACTGGGGGAGATCTGGAATGCAGGGTAAAATGGGACAGGAATGGCTGTAATGTAAATATATTTACGCAACCACGGAATCCATGAATAACCATATCTAAAAAAAAACACAAAATATTTTAATTTATGTACCTTACTTTGCTTGTTAATATGCACATGAAATAATATCCAATGAAAGTGTTGACTTGACTGACAATTATAATGTGTAATTAAATATGACAAAATTACCGCTTTTTTCTTAGAACATTTCAAAGGAGTTGTAAGTTATGATGAATGGGTGTTAATTGAACATAATGTGTTGTTTATTTTGGTTTTTATGTCAAAGAAAAGTATGCATGCAAAATTTGATGGTGTGCTAACCTGATTTATTGACAAACAGTCCAACAATAGTTGCTCTTGATCACTGCTTTTTTTTTAAACATCGAACCTATGTTCAAATATGCAACATGATAATAAAACGCAATAAGTTCATAAACATGATATCTGAGAAATAATCTGAAGACCAAAGTTAAAAATGAGTCCTTAATCCTTCTTCATTTATACACATTCTGACAATATGAATACCGCAAAACTAACTTCATAAAGGAACACAAAAATCAAGAAGGTAAATTAAGTTTAGTTATAATCCTATTAATTTAGCTCAATTGAAATTCTTTCGAGTCCGTTTCCTGGGACTAAGAACCAGTACTTGATGTCTTTGGGGAAGATTAAAAGAATGCTCCCATGATGGGGATCGAACCGGTGACATCCCAGTCCCTAGGCAGACACCATATCCACTATACCACTGAGACTTTTGTAAATGAAGTAGTCACATTGTTTAGAAATAAAGAGAATAACAGATTGCTGCCTTGTACTTATAAAACATATCCAATGATTCTTAGAATAAAATAACATTTAGAGCTTGCAGAGCCAATTTTTATTTCGGCTGAGCTTTATATATTACAAAACTATATACCGGACAACTTTGAATCAGAACAATATCAGTGAAAAGGTATGATACGTAATATATTACTGAACACAAACATCTCAGGTCTGATATTTATCGGCATAAACAACATGATTGGAATATCAAGTTAGAAAAGCTTTCCCAAACTTGTGTCCTAGGTAAAAGACATAATGTTTACTTCAAATGAAAAAAGCCACTTATGATACTCAAACACAAAAATTATCAAGCAAACAGTATTTTTGGTCTGGTTTCAATTACAATTTATGTATACAATTTATCAAAAACATTTCTTATTCACAAAAATATAAATTAAATTTTTTGTCATCAAGCATGCATCCCCAAGAAAAAATACAACACTTCATATAAATATATTTTCATTTATATAGGTCAATTACTGTACAGATAAAGCATGTATTTCAGATATCAAAATTGGCCCCAAAGGATATTTTCGTGAATCATTGAGTATTTCTTTTTCACCATTAAAATATAGCATCAAGAAAACCTTTATTCTACTACCTTTGAAAACTTGTTAATTTTTCATAACAACAACAAGGTGAGAGCAACATACTGTTACTGTTTTTCATTTTTTGCTCGCTAAGTATTAGCTATCAATGATTTATATATTTCTCTTTTTCCGAGGCCATTCCTCTGCCTCATGTTCAAAAGTCGTGTGTAATCAATCCATAAAGGTATCTTACCATGACTGTTTCAAATGAATAAAAACTGTTAGGGTAAATAGAAGCTTTTGGACTGAAATCATGACTGTAATAAATTGGGGACAATTTGTCACTGAATTTCTAAGAAAATATGTAGGTAATTAAGCTGATAAAACTTATCTGAAAAGATATATATTAGACCAATATATATTTCTCACACAAAAAGACACATTTATCACAAAATATATATCATGTGTAATAATTTGATAACAATTTTCTGGACAAAAACAAAAATTTTAACACAAAAAATAATAAATGCTTTTAAAAACAGACTTAACACAAAATCTTAAACTATGATATATAACAAGTGCTTATTTCTTCTGAGCAAAAATTAGTAAAATATGGATAAGTAGCACATTTAAATCGTATGAAAAATTGGAGACAAGTGGAATAAAATTATTGCCTCCCTTAAGATGTAAAGGTGTGAACAGAAACAACACTTTCCTTTTCCACTTATTATTGTTTTTGTGGGTGGCTTAATCTTAACTTTATTTGTTCATTCGAAACGACCAAACATTTTACCAATGGTCTGCTGTTGATATGTTGGAATATACCATTTGTAGAATATACCACTTCTACTGAACATTTATTGTTATACACCAAAACAATAAATATAGAAATAAACATTAACCATGATTACACAATATTTTGCTGAGTCAAACCCATTTTGCTGCTGTGCTCTTTCAGTGTGTACAATTTCACTTTTTCTGTGCACTTTCTGTATAACCTATTTGAACTTTTTGCACTAGTTTTGGAAAAGACTAGGTTAAATGATAACTGAACAACAAGGCTGTGTTTCAAAAAGGGTCACTCCTGTCCCCTATAACTAAATCTGTCAAACAAGCAGATTGTAAGAAACTATTGGAAAATAAGGAAACACCTTTCATGCCACTTACAGGGAAAACGGTAACTATAATAATAAAAAGCACTTGAAATTCATCACATGGCTAAGTACTGCATACATTTGATGGTAATAATATATATATGTGTAGAATGGGATTCTTGCAAGAAACACAATGAACAGTATCATAAAATAAACAAAATTGATCGTTTTGGTGCAGTAAACATGATCCATTTACATGTGTAATGCTTTACATGTATTTACGTAAAACATGTTTTGTTTTAATATCGGGTAATAAAGTAAATTCTGTTAGTTAAAAGATACATTCTAAAAAAAATGATTGCTGATCTTCTCTGTGAAACAAACCGCTGATCTTTTAAACTATAAATTGGAACATTTTATCAACATATGTCTTCAATCTCATTTGGTACAATATGTAATTGTGAAGTACGAACATGAATTGTGTTCCATACAGGTAATGACAATTTTCAATGATAAAAAAGGCTAACAAAATTAAACATTTTGGCCAATGATAAAACAAGATATGTGTTTGTCAGAAACTCTATGCCCCCTTTTGCGCCGCTTTGAAGCTATATATTTGACCTTTGACCTTGAAGGATGACCTTGACCTTTCACCACTCAAAATGTGCAGCTCCATGAGATACACATGCATGCCATATATCAAGTTGCTTTTGCAATATTGAAGTTGGAGCAAACAAACACACAAACAAACCAACAGACAGGGCAAAAACAATATGTCCCCCACTATAGTGGTGGGGGACATACAAATTCATAATGAAGGCAAATTATTGTAACAGTGATTACTTATCATACCCTATAAATTGGGAAAACTGTTGAGAACTGACCATGAACAGTTCTGTGTTCATTTATAACAGGTTTATAAAACGTTCGAAATCAATTGCAAACTTTAACAGAAATTAATTCTGAACTCTAAACATCAACACAGGGGTGTGATCTAAACATGTCAGAAACTGACCTATGCATGCATCATGCTCATAAAACAATTTGCCTATCTAAATTCAACAAAAGTTAACGTTTCTTAAATGGACACTATGTACTGTGATAATTCCAAACTCGTATATACATCTAAACCATAACTACAGTATTTAAATACAATAACTTGCTTGAACATGTAGGAGAAATGGAACATATGTACAGTGCCAATAAATTATAGCTGATCTTGAACTATGTAAACAATCTGATACTAGTATATACAATGACTCTACAACACACAGGTGTTTTAACACCCATTAACTAGGCAATATTTTATAACCCTATTGATTATCAAGTACTTTTTACAATATAAATACCTTTTTTAAAATATCTCTTTGAAGTTGTTTAACTAATTCATGTAATTTCTCTAAAAATTGAAATGTAGAATATTAATATTTAGATACTGATATTATTTGACCTGAATAACTTTTTGATATTTTTTGTCTTTTACATTTTTTGTTTCAAATACTGGTGCTCCTGAGGCTAGATAAATTTTATATTTAAATACTTTTCTAGGTAATTGTGTGATATATCAAGGCAAGAGACCTAAGGAATAGCATAGTGCATGCAAGACAAATGCTTTCACTAGGGTCTGAGAAGTTTCCGATGTCATGGAACACATTATTTCTAAGACAGGAATGAATAACGGAAGTGATCTATTTATGTTTAACAGTGTTAACACATACTAAATCCTAATGACTAAATTCTTTACATGTACAATACAGAAAACATCAAGGACAAGACCACTTCCAATGCAAACTTTAAGTAAAATTGACATCCCCAAATTGATGAAATTCACAATATGAAAATCACATTGGTCAATGGCTATTTTATAGAAAGTAACATTAAAAGTTATAAGGATGTACAAGCATGCGTTTTTGTACAATGATGATGGGCAATACAAATCACAAAACAAAGACATATATATCACACAATTTTCTTGGATAAGGGAATGAACTTTA
The DNA here is from genome assembly GCF_020536995.1 of Dreissena polymorpha. Classification (NCBI taxonomy): domain Eukaryota; kingdom Metazoa; phylum Mollusca; class Bivalvia; order Myida; family Dreissenidae; genus Dreissena; species Dreissena polymorpha. The sequence continues at coordinate 62,670,857 of NC_068357.1, read as the reverse complement.
TTAACAAGATACAAATGACTATGCCTGCCTTTTGTCCTTTTTTGTATTTTTTACATTTTTTTCTCACAATTATTTACGATAACAAATTTGTAGCAAATATAAATAATATTTTTGTTTGCATTTTTTAAATCTTTTTTTTTTTTTTTTTTTTTTTTTTTTTTTTTTTTTTTTTCTTCTTTTTTTTTAAGATTTTTTTTTTTTTTTGTATTTTATGTTATGTTATTATTTTTTTGGTATTTTTGTATTTTCTTTCTTTATTTTTTTAAATATTTTTTTCTATTTTGTATATATTTTTTTGTTGGCTGCCATTAACTGTGAATACGGCATACACTATAAATTCAGATATATTGTTCTCATAATCAGCTAAGAGAAAATAAAATGGTTTAGTTTTATGTATTAAAAGAGTAAACTATGAAAAAGGTACATTTACTAGTAAAATAATTCCAAATACAGTATTCACACTTATTGGAACCTTTTACATTTTTTTTATTTTTTTTTTTCTTGTGGCACAAAATGTCATTATTTTTTTTTTTTTTTTTTTATTAACATTAAATTAACACTTTGTTCCACTCGTAAGTACGGTACATATATATATTATGTACAGGTTTTAATTTTGATACCAGCATGCGTTCGTCTCCCACTTGCCAATAAACCCTAAATATATACATTCATGCATTAATGAGACATTTACAATTTCAGGTAATTTTTTTGTGTGGACAAGGCATAACAATACATATAACACGTTCATAAAGGTAATCAGTTTCCCATACAATTGTATACAGACTACAGTAGAGGAATAGAAGTATTCATGAACATCCCCTTCATAAAAGACACCCTGAGAGCAGGCGCCAGGGTTAACTGCCGATACATGTCAAATACTTGTATGAAGAGCACAATTGTTTTGATAATTCGATACGGATATATTGGAATCAAAAGCTGAGCACACTTGTATTTATTTAACAACACACACCAGAATTGTTTGCTAACATTTGGTCTAGGATTAACTTCGTTACAATTCAATTACTACCATATGCATATATCACATCTTTTTAAGTTTTTCTTCATTTGTTTTTGCTTCAAGGAAATTGAAATTATTAAAAATAATCACAATTATTCTAGGAAAATAACAAATCATAAATGCAGTGACCATTGATACAAATTTCGAAGGTGTACACAAAGCTATAAACACACAAAAGACGACTGAGAAATGGACGAGAACACATGATATGGCTGTGTAATGACAATGTCAAATATCACACTAGGCTAATCAACAGGTCACAAAGACTATATATGAGAATATCACACTATTCTAATCGTATTAACTACATTTCCTTACTACATATGTAATACAAATGGATGATAAATATAGAAACGCATGTCCACGAGGCTAGCTGTTCAATGGATACACGCTATCAAACCTATTTTATACAAAACAGTAGCTATGATGACGATATCTCACCCGGACCCTCTAGTCCAGTCACACGCACTTGTTCATAAGTGTCCGCCATGATCTGATCTGAGCGCCGCGGCGACATGAGGTGATGTGATGTGCTGAGATCCTTGGAAGAAATGCGTGATCTCCATGAAAACGGGGCTTGCCTGTCCTGCGAAGACGGTATACAAGCCCCAGCGTCTGTGATGACTTAGTGATGAATATTGAGCAACTCCTGTGACGAAACGGGGCCCAACCGCTCCTGGTTCTTTCTTTGTCTATATCGCGAGGCTAAAATCTTTGGCGCTGAAGAACAGTTACTGTCATGAAAAATCACTTGTTCCTATTTATAAACCTTTGGGTCAAAGCTATTTTATAATTGTAGTCTATTGCTTTACAAATATTGATACCCCCCATTCTGCAATATTGACAGTTGTATATAAACGGCAGTAATATTTAAAAGGTTTCTGTTATGATCGTCAGAACCTTATTCCCACTGTAAAGAGAAATAAATTTATAATTTCTTAAGATTATGTATTCATAAATATATAGAAAACCATTCAGTAGCCCTTAACTCTACTGTCCAGCAACCTGGCAGCACCAGTAATGCCATTGAGACAAACAGGTGGACACCATTGTTTCACAGCAGTACTCCTTGTTGCCTTGATTAGCTCCTAATGAATGAAATATTCCTGCTAAATGTGAAGCCATTATCAGCTGTCGGCCTCCAACATTTCAAGAAACAGTTTGTGCATCATGATCTTGCCGCTCTTTTTCACGTCGAACCAGTACTGCTTGGCCAGCAGCTTTAAGTGGGTCATCGCGGGCAGCAACAGGTAGAGCTGGCCGACGCGTTTCAACCCCCCATTGCTGCGGGACTTCACGTACTCTGTCAGGGACTCATGAAGCTTCTCCTGGATAGACTTGCCAGCATCACTGCGCTCTGTTACCACATCTGAAGTTTATTGTGATAAAATAAGCCTCATTCTGAAAATACTGGGCTAAGTGTATGTGGGTAGTGTTGTTCAAGATTAGCCCGTGAATTCCACACAGGCTTATCAGGAATGACAATGTCCACCTAGACTGTATTTTCCTTAAGAAGATTTTCTTTTAACTAAAAAATCCATAAAAGCAGAGTGTCCTCCTTGATTAGCCTGTGTTGACTGCACAGGCTAATCTTAGACAACACTTCACTGCCCGTTTTGCCCACAGACACACATATTTCCAACTAGCAAGCATTGTAGATTATTAGAATGGCGATTGAAAAGCTAAACAGCAGTTACAGTGGTTTTTCTGACTAATTTTAAACAGTTACAAGGTATTTTTTAAAGAATAAAACATCTATATTAAATTTCTCAATTTCAATTTTACACGGATGAAAGGATGTGGTAACTTTCTTTCATTATTATCACTTTTTATGAAATAGATATTTCAAACATTTTTTGCACTGTGAAGTGTAAAAGTACAATTGGTGAAGCGAGAAAGTACAATTATTACAAACATTTAAATTAGCTCAACGTGAAATGGAAATAGCATTTTATATCAGGCATATATTTCTACTTGAATGCTCATCAATAAGTAAATCAAAGTCAATGATGCCTTAACTCATAGATTGCAAGTTGGATTCCCACCCTACCCTAATCTACTAACTCATCTTTTGAATGAGATGTTGAACCAAGCTGGAGAGAACAAGGTGCTTCAGAACGAATACTTAAAGACCCCCCCACTCTTTCTCAGGTTTTCTGGCATTTTCACCTGTAACCTAAGTAACAAGTTTGTGTTCTAAGGGCATTTGCTAAATTGAAATCCCAATTAACTCGATAAAAATGAATTACACACACACTTACCGATGTTGAAGAGGAGGTACTCTTCTGTTACATGCACACTTACCAATGTTGAAGAGTATGAAGCTCTTCAAGAAGAGGTACTCTTCTCTAACATGCATACTTACCAATGTTGAAGAGGAGGTACTCTTCTCTTACATGCATAATTACCAATGTTGAAGAGAATGATGCTCTTCAAGAGGAGGTACTCTTCTCTAACATGCACACTTACCAATGTTGAAGAGGAGGTACTCTTCTCTTACATGCACACTTACCAATGTTGAAGAGGAGGTACTCTTCTCTTACATGCACACTTACCAATGTTGAAGGGTATGATGCTCTTCAAGAGGAGGTACTCTTCTGTTACATGCACACTTACCAATGTTGAAGAGGAGGTACTCTTCTCTTACATGCACACTTACCAATGTTGTAGAGGAGGTACTCTTCTCTTACATGCACAGTTACCAATGTTGAAGGGTATGATGCTCTTAAAGAGGAGGTACTCTTCTGTTACATGCACACTTACCAATGTTGAAGAGGAGGTACTCTTCTCTTACATGCACACTTACCAATGTTGAAGAGTATGATGCTCTTCAAGAGGAGGTACTCTTCTCTTACATGCACACTTACCAATGTTGAAGGGTATGATGCTCTTCAAGAGGAGGTACTCTTCTCTTACATGCACACTTACCAATGTTGAAGAGGAGGAAATCTTCTGTTACATGCACACTTACCAATGTTGAAGAGGAGGTACTCTTCTCTTACATGCACACTTACCAATGTTGAAGGGTATGATGCTCTTCAAGAGGAGGTACTCTTCTGTTACATGCACACTTACCAATGTTGAAGAGGAGGTACTCTTCTCCTACATGCACACTTACCAATGTTGAAGGGTATGATGCTCTTCAAGAGGAGGTACTCTTCTGTTACATGCACACTTACCAATGTTGAAGAGGAGGTACTCTTCTCTTACATGCACACTTACCAATGTTGAAGAGTATGATGCTCTTCAAGAGGAGGTACTCTTCTCTTACATGTACACTTACCAATGTTGAAGGGTATGATGCTCTTCAAGAGGAGGTACTCTTCTCTTACATGCACACTTACCAATGTTGAAGAGTATGATGCTCTTCAAGAGGAGGTACTCTTCTCTCGTAATGTTGAGGCTTGTGAATTTCTTGCACATTTTTCTGGTCAATGTGTCAAGCTCTTTCGAGCAGCCAAATTTTTCCGCCTGCTCGGCTGTAAGTTTGTAGTCTTCTGCAATCTGAAACAAATGTCAAAACTGAAGAAATAAAAGATTTTATACTATTGTTCAATATTAAAAGCCACTTTTAATTTCTTAAATAAACAACAAACTAGCTATTTTGTCTATGTTGGTTTTAAATGATAATATCTGAACAATAACAATAAGCAAGTAAATCAAAGGAAAAATACAGTGTATAAGCTTTACAAGCGTTGTAGCTCAACAAAGTAATATATTTTTTTTATTTAATACCACAAAAGAACAACACAAACTGTTTCTAGTCTGTTTATACACACAGTTTTGTTTTTAAAATGTTACAATTCTTCTACAACAAAATAAAACGTACCTATGCGCTCATTGTTGCCAAAATAGTAAGCTTAATAAATTTTTGAGAAAATAAAATGCATATAAATATTAGATAAAAAATTATACGTAAATGTTGAAATACTGGGGACAAGAATTATTTAATTATCCATGGTTTTAACTCTTTATCTTATTCCAAGGATTCAGTGCAAGAGTTGTTTCTCTTGTCCTGTTGCCCAGTGCATCCAACTTGACATTTACATTTAGAACAGGTTTTACGTAACACAGAAAATTAGCAACCAGATTAACACCATTAAAGACAGGCATGCATTACATCAGAACTGCATTCTATGCATACATTGGTAAAAAAAACAAAACAATTTAGGACATTCGTTTGGGAGGGAAACCCCCTTGCATTTATTTCCTGATGTTTTTGTAAAATAGGCAAAGCAATCATCAAAACATATTATTGTGGTATGTTTTGTGGTATGTATGAAAAACTCTCTTTACCACTCTCTACAATCTGCATTATAGATGATTGTTTACAGAATATATTAATCAACTGCAGTGTAATTTTATAATAATTTATAATGCCAACAAAATTGCGAAATATGTCACATATATATAGCTAGAGCTCAAAAAGCATACACACATTTCTATGATAAAAAAATTTCTCTATGAAGATTTCTGAGTTAAGGAATGGCTTTGCATTTTAGAACTTGATAATGCTCAGTTAAGTGTTAACAGATTTGTATGTGAAAGTTCAAAAATAGAAATACTGAAAAATCTTGATTGTAGGTTTTCTAAAATACAAGCTTCATTCAGTTTACCATAGTTCATGTAGGAATAAAACTTCAAAATACAAAAATCCTGAAATCATATATAATTACAACTATGCTAACTTCATTTCCCTATATTCACTAAATGTGTCCAGAAGTAGCCAAACAGTCAGAAAAGACAATTTAAAGAAATCTTATTAGTATTCAAACTCTTCTCACTGGGTATCTGCTTCAAATCCCTGGAAGAGTGGCCACATCCCCTTAATCTGTCACCCCACCCTCTGACAGTCTTGTCCCATGAAATCTAGCCCAAACCCCTGTCAGTCTAACCCCACCAACTGGCATTCTTGTCAACCTTTGTGCAGTGCAATCCCACCCCCTTAAAGTCTAGCTCAATTTCCTGTCAGTCTAGAATCACCAACGGTCATTCTTGCCCCTACCCCTGGCAGTCTAGCTCCAGGCAATTGGTGGCCCTACTTCCTACTTACCCTGAGCACTCCGTGGTACGGGGAAGACCGGTAGACCAGGTTAAGGAGGTTGATTTCAAGCCATGAGTGCTGGAGAAGATTCATTTGATCAGACAGGCTCAGACCAGCAAACCCTGAATTCAAAGAGAAAACTTCATTTAAGATGGTTGTAGCCAAGAGCCATTTTGGAATTTTGGAATGGCCAAGTATGCAATAAAAATATGGGCCTTGGTCATTGTAAGTGGCTGAATTGAAAACAACAGCAACCACTGCACACATGACACTCCAAACAGCCAAAATCTTGACATATTTGGGGCCTGTAAGGCCCAGGTGACTTTATTAAACACAGCAATTGAAAAATCCCAGAACTATGTACTGGTTCTTGCAAGGAAATTAACTCTAGTGTCTCAATAAGCCTAAGGCTTGTGATGCGTTCAAGCTATAGTAACAGATTTAACACTTTTCCGCACAAAGCAAAGTGAAAATGGCTATATGCGAACAGCAAAAAAACAGAACAACCTGTCAGTAACTCAGATTCTGTTCAGGTTTTATGCAGTTTGCTGCTCATCATTACCTTTGCGTTGGAAATGATGCCGTTAAAACTCGAGTCTTTTAATAATATAAGATGGTGGTGTAATGGATATGGTGTCCGCCTAGCGACCGGGAGTTCACGGGTTCGATCCCCACCGTGGGAGCATTCTTTAGATCTCCCCAAAGACACCAAGTACTGGTTCTAGGCCCAGGAAACGGACTCGAGAGCGTTTATATAAGCCTTAGGCTTCCGATGCAATCGAGCTAAAATAAATAGGTTTAAACTAATATAAGATAAGGGGCTACAAATGGGTCAAAATGCATATGCTGCGTTAAGTGTCCCAGATTAGCCTGTGCAGTGGAAACAGGCTTATCAGGGATGCAACTTTCCCCCATAGCTGGATTTTTGCTCCAGTTTAATAACTCAATGTACCTGGGACCTGTTTAGCCCAGCTGATGGTGATCACCAGTTCCCGGTCGGCCAGGTCTGAGAGCACTGAGAGGAACTTGCACTCATCGTCCTTCACGGTGGGGTCAGCATGCGCGTACAGTTTATCCAGCTGGTGCTCGATGCTGATCAGCTGCTGCAGAGTCTTGTTATCCGAGACTGAAACGTAACGTTTCGCTGTAACATAATGAAAAACATGCCCGTGTTGGATGATAATGGATGAGTGAGAAGCAAGCAAAACAAAGCACAAGAAAATGGTGGTTAACCCTTTGCATGCTGGGAAATTTGTTGTCTGCTAAAATGCTGTCGGCTTTTGAATTTTTTTCAAAGAATATGTGGGAAAACATGTTTACGACTTTAACCCTTTGCATGCTGGGAAATTTGTCGTCTGCTTAAATGTCGTCTGCTGAATTTCTAAAATTAGCGTTTTCTTCGATTTTTCTTCGAATAGCAAACAGTTTGGATCCTGATGAGACGCCAAGTTCTGTGGTGTCTTATCTGGATCCAAACTGTTTGCAAAGGCCTTCAAAATTTGGTTCAAGCACTGAAAGAGTTAAGTGGTGGTTGTTGGCTTATCCAGACCCTGCCGGCTGAGGTAGATCTTCACACAGCAAAATAAAATGAACCCTTTCCTCCATAAGAAGCAATGTGAAAATGGCTTTTGCAACCAGCATAAAAACAAGAACAGCCTTTAAATAACTCAGTCTGTTCAGGTATTATGTTGTTTGCTGCTCATTAGTAACTCGGGGTTGGAAATGTAGTCTTTAAAATTTAAAGTTAATTTTACACAGCCTTATATCGCACAATTGGTGCAAAAGGTACTATGTGCCTTCTAATTTCAATGTCACATGGTACCTGTTTGCACCAATGGGGCCATATCTTGCTCAGTTTAATTAAAATCTCATGTTATGCAATAATTAAAACCAGTCATCAATGATTAATTTAAATGCTTTTGTTCACTCATTAGTCAGATGACTCTTAGCAAGTCAATGCACTGCTTTGGTCTGAAAGCAAAGTGGGTTAAATTTCTCATTTTCTGTCACACAGTAAGCACAAGTCACATTTCCAATCCAGCAATTTAGGCTTATATGTATGCAGTGAGTGTAATGAGATTTCAGCAAGCATGCAACCTTTTCAATAATATCTTGAGTGCATGTAATATGATTAGAATAAATTAAAGCTGAGAAAAATACGCAGTTTTAATTACTATACTGGCTTTAAGCAGTTACAACATTTCATTTGAATCACAAGTGTACACAAATTTTAATTATACATATATTTTTGTCAATATTTTCTTTGATGCAACAAAGCAAAAACTGATATAATTTGCATTATTGGAAATTTAAATCTAAATTAGCAGACCAATTGTCTGAGCTGTAATCTCCATGAAATATGAAATTTAAAATGTAAGAAATTAAGAGGTTTAGTTTATTAAGTTCAACAGTGAGATTACTGGACAGGCCATAAATTTAATACCAAGCCGTCAGCAATGTATATTCATATTTGAATTAGTTCTCATTTAAGTACCAACAAATCTGTAGAAATCAATCAATTAATGACTTATTTAAACTATGGAAGCAAGTTTAAAAATTGTAACGTTTATGATCAAATATACGTGTCCAAAATCTATGTCATACAAGCTTATACAACCAATAATATTATCAGCTATTTTGTACACCACCCGAAGTTACCTACAGGTAAAAGGGGAACTTGAACTTTTTCTAGTAAAATACTGCAAGGAACGAAAATAGGCTACATACCACTATATGAATGATTGTTGATAGAGGTATCGAGACATTGTTTCTTGACAATGGGAAATATTTGCTGCACATATGGATAAGAATCTGAGGACCGCTTGTACTTCTGTCGACCCCCTCGTACTCTGTCCAGTCGAACACCTGTAACACATTAAAACAAATGAAAATTACGAGCATTTACATGGTAAGGTGCAAAGTAATGTGTGCAAGTAAAGCAATAAGTTCTGGTTCTACATTGAGTTTCATTCTGGTAATATTATCGGTTTTTCTGCAGCCAAACTGCGAAAGTCATTAACATTTATTTGTTGGCTCTAAGTCAAGGTATTTTACTGGAAAAAATACCACCAATTACTTGGTACGCGCGCACCTGAGACAGGCATTAAGAGCAATAAGTTCACTGACATTTGCATACTACCAGAGCTCAAGGCTTCTGGAAAAACGTTTTATGCAGAGATACCGATTTTCCATCATAAACTCATATACACAATGCAACACTAAATTACGAAACAGACCCATTCATACAACAAAACATTGGAAGAAGTTTAGTCTCTTATCTATTCTCCCGCAAAAGAATAGATGATCAAAAGCATTGCCATGTGATCGACGCTAACAAAGACCAAAAGCCGAGTCTTCCAGAAATAAAAGGCTGGAGCACCAGATGTCATAAAACACACTATATATGCTGCTGCCGAACATTGGCCAGAGATTACCTTCGTTGCCTTGCACTGTCAAATAAGTAGCATTCACTGATAACATAATCATAACAATCGCTTACGTATAAGAAAAATTATTCATCTGGTAACCATGAGGCAGCTTACGGCATTTTTCTTGTATTTTCAGGAATTTCAGAGATTTCTAGGCAGTTGTCGGTTGTCAAGTAATTAACTATTGTGAAACCAATGAATTGCTCAGCTGTTCAGAAAAAATGCCAAATGGGTAATGGACAAATGCATTAGACATACAGGAAACATTGTACAGGAAACATTTGCATAGTTCCGGAAGCTAAGTGTAAATGGTAATACTGCCTTCACACAGAGAATACATTTGTTGTGATAGTCAGATGACGTCAAGTCAAGGAGGAAATGTGAATAACTTATAGAATATAATCAATTCTGACACAAAAATAACAACTTTAGAGCAATTATGACGTAACTTAATACGTTCACAACAGAATGTTACAAAACACCCATAAACACTATCATAAAATGTCATGTCAAAAGGTTTCAGTAAGAGTGAGTCTTTGGCTTAATGTGTTCCATCTGCACACTAATACATATACAAGTGGCAAACTATACATGCATCACAAGTTTCCACTCCACAATCAACAACAGCTGCCATTATAAAACCTATCTTTAGATAAATACAATATGTCTCAGGAATTGCGTCAAAGTCTCTTGTTTTTTAAGAGCCCAATTTACTGCACACAAATTGCCCCCATTGGGAGAAAGCTAGAGCAAAGGGAGGTTACCCAAGAAGCCAAATTAAATCGTTCTCATGTTTCTGACTTCTGTTGGGCTTTGGGCAAAATATTATGACTGTTCTGCTTGCTGATGCAGTGTGAACAACTAGGCTCTTTAAATCATTTTACGAAACTATACTACTCAAAATTTGCTAAGGATCACTTGTTATAGTATGTGTAATTTGAAGATCACCTCTAGCTAGATTGAGCCAGCGTCACCAATCAATGATAAATCTATACATAAAAATACAAGAGGGCCAAGATGGCCCTAGTTCGCTCACCTGAGAGGAGTCGGTTCATAAAACATTAACCAAATGTCAAACTTGACCTAGATATTGTCCAGACAAACATCCTGGTCAAGTTTCATCATTATTTCATCTGCGAGTCATGATCAATGTACCTATGAAGTTTCATGATCCTAGGCGTAAGCATTTTTGAGTTATCATCCGGAAACCATTTTTCTAAGTTGAGTCACCGTGACCTTGACAGCCATTGTGTGAATAAGTTTTTTGGCACTGTGACCTTGACCTTTGACCTAGTGACCTTATAATCAATAGGGGTCATCTATGAGTCATGATCATTGTACCTATGAAGTTTCATGATTCTAGGCATAAGCTTTCTTGAGTTATCATCCAGAAACCATTTTACTATTTCAGGTCACTGTGACATTGACCTTTGACCTAGTGACCTGAAAATCAATAGGGGTCATCTACGAGTCATATTTAGTTTCATGATCCTAGGCCTAAGCGTTCTTGAGTTATCATTCGAAAACCATTTTACTATTTCAGGTCACTGTAACCTTGACCATTGATCTAGGTCATCTGCAAGTCATCATCAATGTTTCTATGAAGTTTCATGATCCTAGGCATAAGCGTTCTTGATTTATCATCCGGAAACCATTTTACTGCTTTGAGTCACCGTGACCTTGACCTTTGACCTAGAGACCTGAAAATCAATAGGGGTCATCTGGGAGTCACGATCAATGTACCTATGAAGTTTCATGATCCTAGGCCTAAGCGTTTTTGAGTTATCATCCGGAAACCATTTTACTATTTCGGGTCACTGTAACCTTGACCTTTGACCTAGTGACCTGAAAATCAATAGGTCATCTGCGAGTCATGATCAATGTACCTATGAAGTTTCATGATCCTTGGCATAAGCGCTCTTGAGTTATCATCCGGAAACCATCTGGTGGACTGACGGACCGACATGAGCAAAACCATATACCCCCTCTTCTTCGAAAGGGGGGGGCATAATGAGAAAACTGCCCCCCTCCCAGCAGCCATGTTATTTAACTGATCGGAACCATTTTTGAACTCAACTCTCGTATCAAGGAAACAAATGTTCTGACCAAATTTCATGAAAATGGGGCCAAAATGTGACTTCTACTGTGTTAACATGTTTTCACTATATACATAGAGAAAAATCCCCGCCAACTGGCGGCCATGTTTTTTCACCGATCCCGACCATTTTCAAACTTGTCCGAAATATCAATAAAACCAATGTTTTGACCAACTTTCATGATGATTGGGCAAAAATTGTGACTTCTAGAGTGTTTACAAGGTTTCTCTTTAGCCACATAGGGAAAACTGCCACTTATACATATAGAGAAAAATGCCCGCCCACTGGCGGCCATGTTTTTTCACTGATCTCAACCATTTTCGATCTCGTCCGAGACATAAATTGAACCAATGTTTTGACCAACTTTCATGATGATTGGGCAAAAATTGTGACTCCTAGAGTGTTTACAAGGTTTCTCTACAGCCAAATAAGGAAAACTGCCCCGCCCACTGGCGACCATGTTTTTCAACGGATCGGAACCATTTTTGAACTCAACCGAGAAATCATTAAGACAAAGTTACATGAAGATTGGGCATGAAATGTGACTTCTACAGTGTTTACAAGGTTTTTCTTTTTTTGACCTTGTGACCTAGTTTGGGACAAAGCCTCTGACCAAGTTTCATGAAGATGGGAAAGAAATATGGCCTCTAGAGCGTTTACGAGCAAATGTTAATTAACGGACGGATGGACATACGACGGACAAAAACCGGTCACAAAAGCTCACCTGAGCAATCAGGTGAGCTAAAAATCAAAAACACACATTCCAATATAAAAACCTATAAAATAACAATTTTAAATGAACGTTATCCAAAATTAAAGATAATGAAAATAAAAAGTGATCCTTAACAAATTTTGAGTAGTATATTTTTTGGGCAGTTGTCTTGTCTTCAATACATGTGGATATGTGTGCTTATTTGGTAATTATTACATCCATTGGTGCAATTGGCCAATTAAGACACCAGACATGTTTGCATAACATCAGCTTTTAAACACTTTGTTTAAGTTATTTCTCAATAAACAAGAGATCTTTCATTCAAACATCATTTACAGGTTGTGTTTAAATTTGTTTACCTGTTCAGTGCATATCAAAAACAGGTGACTCTTATCACTTCAAAAAGCACTTGTAATTTATCAAATTTAAACGCTATAGTCTATTTCTTTAAGGTATCACACATGTTTGCCACTGAGCATGTCACACTTAAATGTTTCTCCTCCTACTTGACTTTCAGTCAAGTGATCTATTGAATACACTTTTCAACATCTATTGATGCAATCAATATCTACTATCAAATTTGCTCTTTATACCATGTCAAACAATTTTATTTCTCCCAGTTCTTTTTCTTATTGAAGCCCTGCCAAAATTAAAGCAGAAATTATCACTTAGACTGATGAACATATGAAAGCAATGAATAATACTTCTATTTTAGAGCCTGTTAAGGCAGTAGACTATACACCTTATGCCGTGTTTACAGAATTTGGGCTTTAAGCAAGAAAATACTCTAAACCTCTGGCATATGCCATTAAGACTTAATTATGTGACAGACATGATTGTGCATATCTTATCAAATATAGCACTAATTGACAGACTTTGTACATTTTAGACAATGCATTGTACACAACTCACTTGGGCTTGTTAAGTGATATAGGAAGGACTACACTGTACTCCAATTGCATATCAGTTTGGATATTTGTTAACCATATATATATATATCAAAACTACTACATTTATTGCATTAATAGTCTCCTAGATCTTATTTTTAGTGACAAGCACAGAGAAGAAATGCAGAATAACTGGAATGGCTAATAAGGTAAATGTCAAAAGAGGTTCCCATAAAAGAATCGTAAATATATGGATGACTTACAAGCAATGCCTGTAACGTTATTTATTTATTAACCACAACCCATGGAATGCATGCAACCAGCCTTTGCTTCATGGTTGGCACACATTTCAATGTCTGAGACATGACAGTTCCAGAATGCCTTCTAACACTTGTGGAAGCATCTGCCACAACAAAGTGTCATTTTACAGAACAGGGCACTAAAGTTTTATCTATGCGATATTTTTCCAACAGTTATAATAGTTTGGCATGCAAAAATAGCAATACCAATGATGAAAATCCTTTTTTATTATCGTTCCTTGCATCATGAAGCTCATAAAATACCACCTATAAACAAACCAAAAGATTTCAGTCTACTGGCTAAATCCCACCTTGTTATTTACATTGGCAGGCTACATCCGACCTGATCTCATTAACATTCGCATAAACGTGACAAATGCAGCCAGTCTAGCCAGTTTTGGTCAGTATAAGTGACATAACAGTTACTGACATGAAAGGACCATGTCTTTGTTAAAAATGATTTTAATTAACTGATGTATCTGGTCTTCTTGTGTAGCCATTATAAGGCACACACAAAATTAACAAGCAAATTCGTTGAATTGGTATCCCCTGCCAATATGCTTCTGGACACAAAAGTTTTCTGGATGGATGGCCAACGCCCTTTGACCAGAGCTCCAGATAATTTTTTCAGCCGAGGGGTATTTCACTCATGAAATGTTTAATTGATGAGTAAAAATCAAAATCCGATAATTTGAAGGAGAATTTATGTTCAAAGGATCAGAATTAATAATAAATTGTACATGTTATGTTAACTCGCTATATATATATAACAAGCAGTTTGTACACAATAAAGCAATCACTTTTGTTTTAATTAACAGTTTTTTCTGAGTTTTTTTGCCCTTGGCTTATCAGCAGCCATTAATCTCTTTTCCAGCCTAGATTTGGCAAGCCACTGTTTAGCACACACTGTACAGCCACGATCAAAATCTTCTAAGCTTGGCCCTCAAAACTTGTTTATTATATGTGTATTTTGGCGCCATTTAAAAAGGTGCTTGAAGGTAAAAGTTTTTTCCATAGTGCCACACAAGAGATCAATTGATAGCAAAAATTATATGCTTGAAGTTGGGCGATTCGGGTTTTATCGAATGTGATGTCAAATGTTTTCACCATAAGCGTATATCGATGCTTAACAATGCAGCTGGGAGCCCGTTGTATCAACATGAAATGATACCGTTTTGACTGAGGAGTAAATTAGGTTGGGAAACACATTCTATACATAGATGGTGATGTCACTACGTTTTTTTCCGGTGTGCACACAATGCCGGAAAACAGTCATGTCTACATGATTTTATATGCATGAATAAACGGTTATTACGCATTCCTATTGCACACGATGCGTAATCCGAATTAAGTCAGGAGTTTTGTTACTCAACAAAATTTTAAGCCATGCATATTTTCTTTTTGTCATGTGTATTTTACGCAAATACCCATCTTATCTGGCCTTCTGCCTTTGACCTCAATGTGTGACGTTGACCTTAGTCCCTAGGGTTATGGGTGTTGAATGTGAAGCAACCCCAGATGATTGAGAACAACTATGGCAAGTTTCATGGCTCTGGCTCATGTGTTAATGGAGATAATATTAAAAAGCATTTTTTCAAGATACTAAGGGCCATAACTCCGTTATGAACAGATTGTGTACAATGCCATTTGGCGTGCATCATCCTCTTGTCCATATATATACTCATACCAAGTTCCAATGAAATCCGCCAAAGCAGTTCCAAGATATGGCTCCTGACGGACGGAGAGACGGACAGATGGAAGGACGGACAGACAACGCCAAAATAATATCCCTCCGCCTATGGCGCGGGATAACAAAGTACAATATCATTAAAAAAGAACTCTATAATTTTTCATTTTAACCAGATGATAATGTTCTATTTAAATTAAAGAATTGGTAATGTGCACTTAATATTGCTCAAAATAACTATTGTTATATCTTGAGATGTATACAAATTAACATGAAAGTTGAACTGATTCATTGACACAATAAAGCAACACTTAAGTGAAGTTATTAGTAACTAACATTCGCTAAAAAAACGTTACACACATTGACATGGAGCATCAAAAAAAGCACTTGAGATTTGACCAGACAGAGGGACAAAGTTTTTGCACCTTCAACTATGTCACATTCAGGCAATTCTGACATTGCCAATATTAATCACTGGTAAATTGGTATAAATATTGTCCCTAACAAAGACTTCATTATTAACAAACTATTGGCACATTAATGGAGCAAGTTTTTGCTTTAATGGGAAGGTGTTGGTGTTAGACATCTTTGTGTGTGAATTAAGCGATAAAACAACAGATGAAAGAGAACCCTTTTTAATTCTTTGAGCTTTACTAAACAATATGTGTGTTTGATGATCACAGGTTAATACCTATTAACATTTCTATATATCTGGATGTTTAATAGCAAACATTGTCATTAATGAGGCAAATCAAATTTAAATGTTTATATTTATGTTCACTGCAATTAATTCAGCAAATTAAATTCAAGTGTTCTGACTTAACAAGAACCAACAAAGAACCATTACTGCTTGAATGGCGTAAAAACAATTAATTTATGTCCTGCTACTATTATAACATTTTAAGTACAAAAATAAAGTTAACACATGAATAAAAAAAAATGAAAAAAGGCCATTTTACTTTCTCATTAAGTATCTTAATTTGCAATTACCTTGTCAGACTTAGTAATTTTTTTTAAACCAGCTTGATAGAGGGAAATATTTCTGGAAACAGGCAATAAATGAATTAGATTAACAACCCCTGTTACACTTTTGAGCACTTTTCCTCACACATTGTGTAATGTACACCGAGACTAATTTAAGTAAAGCAATTACCAAATACAATGATGTTCACTTTATTTCGCCAACACATGTTGCATGTTTCTTACATTCAAACAGTCTTACACCAGAATCACATGCCCACCCAATATCAGGGAACTTTCCTTTTTTTCTTACAAATCCTCAAAAAGAAACTTAATTGGGGCACCACACCTTGTAGGAAAGGTTTAATATGCTTTCAACCTAAAGTCGGAAAGTTGTGGCATCAAAACTTTATGATCTGGAGACATGCAACACTCCACATGCAGAACTGTATAATTGATTACTCAATGGTGCTTTTAAATTCACTTTTGTCCTACATTCTAATTCGTGTCATGACGTCTCTGCCCATTAATCTGTCACAAAAGATGACAGGTATGAGTTCAGCCAGATTTTGTATCCATTTTTTTTTTCCTTCTTCGTGACCCGCCGAGCTGGTAAATTTTCCCCTAGATTTCATTTCCCCCCCCCCCCCAAAAAAAAAAATAATTATTTTATTTTGTTTAAACCTTTAAATATATAAGTTGACCTGATCCAGTGTAGAAATAAAAAAAATTGCATAATTAAATTATCTGCTGCCTTGAATTTGTTTTAAAAACAGTAAAGTATGTTAAATTGATTATTTAAGACTTTCTTTATTTTCCCCAAACTCCAGCGTTTTGCGCAATTTTTTCCTCCTCAAAAAGGTCCCTTTCCCTAAAATCAGATTTAAAAAAACCTGGTATCATTCTGAATGAGCATGATAACAATTTTATGAATTTGTGTACTTAAAGTTTCAAGTTTACTAAAATATATATCAAACAGTCATCCTGCAACCTTTGTGTTGATTATTTCGCACAAGACAGTCTTTTTAATAACAAAAATGAACCAAAAAACAAGTTGAATCCACAACAGTTAAAAAAGCAGCTTCAACAATCACTTAACTGCAGGGCTTTTAAATTGTCTTTTGTTAAAGTTAAATGCTTTAAGTTTTTTCTAAATCAAGCTTTTAGAGAAATCTATAATTCTTCAGAGAGATTTGAAAATTGTGTCATGTTATACATGTATGTGAATGATGAGGGACACATTTTAGTTTCCACCAATCTTTAACCCTTTGCATGCTGGGTAATTTGTCTTCTGCTAAAATGTCGTCTGCTGAATTTCTAAAATTAGCATTTTCTTCGATTTTTTTCAAAAAATTCTATCAGAATAGCAAACAGTTTGGATCCTGATGAGAGGCCACGTTCTGTGGCGTCTCATCTGGATCCAAACTGTTTGCAAAGGCCTTTAAAATTCGGTTCCCGCACTGAAAGGGTTAAGAACTCAAAGATTCCACATAGGCCTTGCCATCTTACAGACAATATCAAGAATGTATTTTTCTTTACTGGAAATCACTCAGAACTGACAGAGGAACTATCAATGGACTTACAGAGTTAAAGCACGGTACAGATACATCAAATTTCTTGTCAAGAAATGATAATGCTTTTGAACAAACTACACAATGGATGGCATTTTGGATAAGGAAACTAGTGCCACATGAGACCAGGGCAATTTCAATTTGAATATCAAGAGTGCCAAGTACTGCAGAGCTATTTGTGATATAAAGGAACATTACTAACATTCTTAAAACCAACATGTCCCAAATTGAAGATAAACCAGAAGATTAAATGAGTAGCAATCAACATTACTAAAATAAAAGACGGATCAATGATAATCTTTTAAAACGCAATAAGTGTCCTGATGTATGAACTCCATGCTCAAACAGCATCAAGATTGTATAGAATGATAATCTTAATAATATTTTAATCTTAATACTTTGGAATCAATCATATCTTAATCTTTGAAATACACACAATAAGCTTGGCTCCGCATTACAGTGTATCCAATAAAACCATGAGGGAAGAATTAACAAGATTTGTGTTTGAATTCAATGGTCATGAACAAAAGCCTACATTAACTGATAGAAATTGTACACCAGGGATCTAACAAAAGGGATCATTCAAATGGGGACAATTAAATGCAAAAACCAACAATTACTACCAATCAATACATTTGTCTTAAACCAAAATGTATCGTGACATGATAATATATATCATTCAACTTTGCAAGGCCACCAAGCAGAAAGGTATGATGATTATTGGTGATATTCCAGTTGCATTCAAGAAAAGGAAACGGATCAGAGAGGTAACTGTGCCAATTAAACACCCATGTACTGCTGTCATGTCAACCAAACTGGATACATCCAAAACTGTAATCCATTTACACCAAGGAAGAATACATCTTTTGTCTTTAACCAACACTTTGCATAGTGGATATATGCATGACAGATTTATGTTAAAACCTATGAAATATGAATGTCAAAATTTATAGTACAAATTGAAATGGAACAATGGCATGAATTGTCAACTACCGTCTCATTTAACATTATAATATCATAAAAGGAAGTCTCGTGGCTTAATTCTCACTCATTCATAAAATTTATTTAAATATGTCATGTTACTTTCCCTTAATGTAACCAGGCCAGTTGTTTCAAATGAAAGCCACATAATCAGCAACTTATTCATGCAGCTGAAATGTAGGCTTTGTACAAAGTGTACCTCCATGTATAGTTATAATGAATACAAAATAACAATTATTTTCAAGCACATTATTATGAATACACATGTATAGAATTTACAGTGTGTTTGCATTCTTTAGGTAATGTAAACAATAACTTGTATTTACTTTAATAATTGAATAGAAGGAAAAATGGAAATTGACTCAATGCTTATCAATGGTATAACTTATTTACAGCTTATAAAAATATTTCATTTAATATACCAGAATTTTAAATTATGTAATTGGATTGCTATTAATTATTCTTAAAAAAATGGTTGATATGGAGAAACATGCAATGCAATCCTTAATAGTAATTAGTTCATGTTAAAATATTATCATTTTTGTCTGGGCAGGACCACACATAAATTGGCCCGGAAAGGGGGTTGCACCAAGACTTCAGCCTACACTTCCGTTATGCCCACAGTAACCCTTTCAGGCCGGGAAATAATATATAACATTCTAAGTGAAGACTGCTTTAAAGGGATCTTTTCACGCTTTGGTAAAGTGACAAAATTGAAAAAAGTTGTTTCAGATTCGCAAATTTTCGTTTTAGTTATGATATTTGTGAGGAAACAGTAATACTGAACATTTACCATGGTCTAATATAGCCATTATATGCATCTTTTAACGATTTTAAAACCTAAAAATTATAAAGCGTTGCAACGCGAAACGATTGAATAATTTGGAGAGTTCTGTTTTTGTCGTTAAATTTTGTGAAACTACGAAGATTGCTTATATAAGGTATAAAATACGTCAAGTAAGTGTACTCAGCGGAATAGCTCAGTAGGCTAAAGCGTTTTTACTTCAGGACTCTGGCAGGACTCCAGGGGTCACTGGTTCGAAACCTGGTCTTGGCAATGTTCTTTTCCTTTTTTTAATTTTATTCTTGATTTTTTACTGGAGCTTTTACCATCCAATGTTTACATTTATCGATATAAAGCATTTAATGAATAAGTTAAAAAATGCCAAAATCTGTGAAAAGGCACCTTTAATGAGTGACATACCTATAAATAACATTCAGTAATAGATAATGCTTTAGTCAGATTATTTGCATGTAGATAACCAACTTAGTCGTATGCACTTGGCTTGGATAAATTTGTTAAACAATGTCACCACATGTCTTTATATCTGTAAGGTCATAAAATATGATGGTAGCATGATCAGTAATATCAAACTGTACAAAACTGATCAGGTACAGAATGATGAAATAATATTAACCCATTTATGACTAGTTGACTCTCCCATCCTTCTAAATTGGATCAATTTATTTCCAAAATTAGGGATGTCAAGTATATTTATTTCTATAATAAGAATATTTCATAAAGAAATTCCTTTTAAGCAAACAGCGCAGACCCAGATGAGACGCCGCATTATGCGGCGACTGTCATCTGGGTCTACGCTGTTTGCAATGTCCTTTTTTCAGGACGCTAGGCATGAATGGGTTAACCTTGACAGATCCTGTTACATTAACTGGACCACATATGCACATAAATGTATTTAGTTTGTGACAAGGTAAATAATGTATTAAATTTGAAGAGAAAAAGATATGTCTATATACTATGTAGGAAATGTTCGCATCATTATGGAGATCAGCTTTTTTTTTACTCATAGAACATTTCACAGTTTTATTGAAGTTCTGACTCTTTAAATACCAAATGTAACAGACAGTCAGACATCAATCTTTTTTTTCAACCCACAGTACATTAGAATCTGCCACAGATATAAATGTCACACCAAACTTTCAGTTTTCGATTTTCAGCATTTTACATTTAGCCCTCTTCAAGTAAAAATAAGTATTCAGCCATTTAAATGTAAATAGACTCAGGTTAACCATGATCATATTAAATAGAACAAGGGACAAAATTGTCACAAAACCAGGTTTTCATTGTGAAAAAAAAATCTGATAAAGGGAGAAAACTCAAACTGAACTTTTGAAATGAACAAACAAAATTAACCCCTTTTGTAAGTTTGTTTTTAAAAAAAATCTATTTTTAGTCGTGGCGACCTTGACATTGGAGATATTGACGTGATTCTTTCGTGCGACACACCGTCCCATGATGGTGAACAAATGTGCCAAATGATTTTAAAATCTCACAATGAATGACATAGTTATGGCCAGGACAAGCTCATTTATGGCCATTTTTGACCTTTGAACTCAAAGTGTGACCTTGACCTTGGAGATATCGACGTAATTATTTCGCGCGACACACCGTCCAATGATGGTGAACAAATGTGCCAAATGATTTTAAAATCTGACAATAAACGACATAGTTATGGCCCGGACAAGCTTGTTCCGCCCGCTCGCCAGCCCGCCCGCATTCGCCAATCTAATAACCATTTTTTTCCTTCGGAAAACCTGGTTAAAAAGTGATGTCCACTACAGTTCTTAGAACACTTAGAGGTTTTGAAAGAGGAAATTCGATGTGTTCAGTATCAAATATCACCACCTACAAACTCCCATCAATTGGGGAACAAACCATAAGCAAGTTTTTGCAAATACAGCCCTATAGCTGGACAGCCTAAATTTTATCAATCCATCATATTTCCAAATTAGTATGAAATATTCTCTTATAAAAAGCTGTCTCCACATTATATCATCATGTTCAACAGCCACTGGCCTTGAACTACCATAATTATCCACTAATTCTAGCTAAACTATGAGCTATTATAACCACAATGGGATCATATTGGGGGGTCCTGTATAATAAGGTTGTATTATAGTGGCAACCACAGGACAGGCTTACAAATCATGTCCACTGATTAGAAAGATACTCTATCATGGCCCTACAGTCCCAGTTGGACTTCCATAATAGGATGGATTACCAGCAGCCAGCGATAACATAAAATGACCATCACTGTGCACAAGTTTTTAGTGACTCAAGAAAAGTAGTTCAATTTTAAACCAGAGATGGCCTTTTTTTATTACCAGGGGGAAATGCCCCAGTGATATTTATGATAACGGGCACACTTCATATAATAAACAACTACAATTCATAACATGTATGCTTTATGAGATTATTTTAAGCCTGAGGAAAAGGTTTTGAAGAAAAAAGCACAAGCATTTTGTATAGCAGAAAATCTAACCATTTTGCACAGTATTTTAGGATTTGTAGACTGAGGCACAGTTTTAAGTAACAAAAATTACCAATTGGGTCTGGATGCCCATTCACATATTTAATGTAATAGACCAAACATACCTTCAAAGGTATGTTCTCAAGGTGGCCGAGGTGTAATGTATATGGTGTCTGCCTTGGAGCGACCGGGAGGTCATGAGTTCGATCCCCACCATGGGAGCGTTCTTTAGCTCTCAACCAAAGACACCTAGTACTAGTTATAGGCCCAGGAAACGGACTCGAGAGCGTTTATATCAGCCTTAAGCCTTTGATGCAATCGAGCTAAAATAAATAGGTTTAAACTAAACATACCTTCTCTGAGCATGCCAACGAAGAGGCATTTCTGAAATCTGCAAGCTTGACATGCCTTCCTTCTGCGCTTTGTTATTTCACAGTCTCCATTGGCCGGACATGAGTAATCAATGTTCCCTGAAAATAGAATAGTATACTTAAGATAAGCTTGATAGAAATTGATTAATATGATTTGAGAATTTAGTTTTACATTTTGATGTCTTGAAACTTAAGTTAAGGAAAATGTTTCTAATTGAAGCTTCAATTTTTCGCAAAAACTCAATGTAACATGTGTTATACACATTGTAACCAATGGACTATTAAATTGTCAGTGAATAAGTATTCAATTCTAATCTGTATTCAACATGTGATCACTTGTCTTAGTACTATTTTATTGGTATCTTCATGTGCCAGTATTTTAATATTTTAAAAATTGTCTTCATCCAGCCATGCATGTACAAGTAAGACCATTTCACAACAAGAGTCAGCATATTCAGATTTAAAAACCACACAGTATTAGGGCTTGACAGAAAGAAGATTTTCCTAAAAGAGAAATGAGGACAAAGAAATATATATCGGCTTGAGACAACAATTAATTAAAGTCTTTCCGCTGTCTGAACATCACTTTCACACTTCTGTCTACTGCATAATGATGTTCTGTGTCTACAACTCTCAGATGAACATTCCCCTAATGAAAACGCCCACTTCAACAATTACATCAGTGTAACATCTGTTAGCTGCAGCAATTTGTAATCATTATTATTATAAAATAAGTATAAAATAAGTATAAAGTTGTTATAAATATGAATCCTGGCAAAACTTTTAAGAATTGAATGAATTATCAAATTTTGTACAGCGAGACTTCGCTTATTTGCATATTTTGATGGAAATATATCACTGTATTCAAAGCTATGAGACATTTTTATGTTCAGCGGATAATAAATCATTTATAACGTTGTCTGGAGCAGTATTTCATGATCTTATTGCAAAATTGGGCCTTGCTCTGTGAAAAGGGGCTGTAATGCATGTGCGTGAAGTGGCGTCCCAGATTAGGCTGTGCAATCCGCAAAGGCTAATAGGGGACGACACTTTCCAATTTTATGACATTTTCCGTATAAAGGAAGTCTCTTCATAGCAAAAATCCAGTTTGGGAAGTGTCATCCCTGATCAGCCTATGTGGACTGCACAGGCTAATCTGGGACAACACTTAAAGCAATGCATTAAACCCCTTTTCATAGAGCACAGCCCAATTATTATTCCACAGAGTGTCCTAACTCTCCTGAGTGTGATACAGCAGTGTAACAGGGACAGCTTTCCTGGTTTCTATTGTCTGTTAATGGCACTGCTCCAAATAGTGTGACACTTGTATAACCAAAGAAAACACATAAGCCAATTCAATCACCACCACACTGTGTTTATTTTCATCCTTTTAGAAAATGCAAAAAAAATGTTGAAATGGTGGTGAAAAAAAGAAATGCTGCGGAAGCCCAGAAAATACTATGAAATAAAATTGCCTAACTTCCAGACTTTACTTAAATTTGGCAGTATGCTTGCATAACTATTTAGATGTTTTCAAAAGAACTGCCTTGATCCATTTTCTTTAATTCTTCTGCAGAATCTTTTCAGCCAATGGAAAATGTCAGAAGTTCACTTCTGTTTGTGTAGATTTCCCCCTCCGCACTTACTTTTCTCAGAATTGATTTTCCCAGACAGAACATTGGCTGCATCAAAAAATCTGGATCAATTGATAAGAAAACATTGAAATCAAATGTTGGTAAGCATAATGCACCCAGTAGCCTCACTGGGGGCTGACGAGGTATAAGCGTAGTCCGTTTCGCTACGAAGTCGGGTATTTGTTTTACTACGAAAACATTGTGTACATACACATGACATCGAAGAACGGATTAGTGGAAATTTGTGTTTAAAACAGGTAAGATTATGCTTTTGTAATAACAAAACTCTGAATTTAAGCACAATGACATTTCATAGGTCTGTTACATCAAATTATGATTCAACTAGTGTCTGGTTTATGCGTTAAACATTAAATTTACCGCTGCTTTATCAAACCGAAGTCAAGTTTTATTTTACAAAAATGCAATTAAGGTTTACATCTATGTTTAATTGACACAATTTTACAATTTCCATATTGATGTATGTATTGTTAAGCCACTGGTGTGTTCAGAAATGTATAGGGTGACCCAGTTGTCAGAAATAAAGGCTAAATAGTATTATAATGTATGATCATGTCTCTGACAGTATACGTATATGCCTCGCTACGACAACGCTTTAGCGTGTATGCGTTCCTCACAGAGGACGTATTGGTTATCTCTCAAAGGCGAAATAAAGAACATGTTTTTTTTTAAATACAGAGTCATGGAGTGGCTGGATGTTTCCTTTGGGGAAGAGATAGTAACAACGACACAACATGATCCGAAGCGCACAGTCGACATGGTAATGCACATTATTATGATATAATTAAATTCACGACTAGGCCAAAGGAAACGATCAAAATCGAAAATCCATATATAAGACGACAGTTGAGAGTCGAGAACCTATTGTCGTCGGTCTCAATATAAATTACGCATCTTCACCTTGTGACAATCCCTTATACGTTCTTTTTGATAGAGACCGACGATAGGTTTTTAGCATACGGTATTCTTTAACAAATACTAGTAACAGTCGATGCTCGTTATATTATCTCGAAACTCTGCTTATGTCAAAGTAAATCCCATGTCCCAACTTCGATCCTTTATCTCATACGGATTTTGATTTTTACATTTTATCTGTCAAAGCGATTTTCTTGAAATACTGGTTTCTATAAAATATATTGTTACAAAATGTTGAATTTTCAGTGAATTGTTACTGCCGACTAATGCACTTGTTTAATACACAAAATCGTAAGGATTGTTTGTGCAAGATGTCATGTGAATATTATTGCAACAAAACTACAAAAAGTGTTAGTTGTGTGTTTTTTAGCAGGAATGTGTAGGCATTTTTGACTGTAACGAATTTAATAAATAAGCATAAAGAGATCATAAGCATTTTTAAACAAATAGACACTAGGATCAATGACATTTTTTTCTGGAAAATCATGTATTTGTATGTAAATCCTATTGAGCTATCTGATATATCACACATGCTATTTTTTTAAGTTTAACAGTTTATATCAGTTGTATTTTGTTCTTTTCAGGGAGATTAAAGTATTTTTGGAAGCACCTTCAAGAGACGTACTGATATCTTGATCAATGAAAAGTTGTCATATACAAACATGTATAGTAAATGTTCCAAAGTTTAAATGACTGTTTGATTTATTACCAGATGGTGCAAGTATTGCAGGGAAAGAAAACAATCAAAGTAAACATTACATAAAAATTTGACATTTCAACAAATTGAACAACATTATATGATTTAATGTTAATTACTTGGTGCAGTGGTAACAAGATCTTGCAGCGCCCTTTCATGACCGGGGCGAATGGGTATTTTCATTAAACATCTCAAACTATTGTCAGTTATTCAGCTTTCATTTGAATTTGAGTAAATTAAGTATTGATGCAATTCAATATGTTTGTTGGCATAATGACCCCCACAAGTCAAGACGTTTTGGCGATGATCATTTGTTATGACTTAATTGAAGCATTCATATGTTTGAATAGCAAGATTTGCAAATTCATAAATTGACTGATTACAATTTCTTTGTGAATACTAATGTACTTCTTTATGTATTTGGCGCTTTAATTTCTATTGTTACATGTGCATGCTAGTTATAAAGTAATGGTATTATTAATGACGTGTTTATTTTGATATACTGAAGATATTCATGGAGATTATATTGGAATAGACCACAAACAAGCATTATTGGATTCGAAGATGTTCAAATGGAGATGATATTGGAATAGACCACAAACACGCATCATTGGATTTAAATTATTTGTTATGAAACACCTGTTTTATTAACACACATTATCAGATTTTATATTCATCTAATCAATTTTAGTAATAACATAGATACAAAACCGATAAATATACACACATATCAATACACACACTTTGTTTTGCTTATGCAAAAATACATGTTAAATGGTATGTTTGCGTAGTTAGTTGAAATAGCTTTCCATAAACATCACAGAATGAAGCGGGGTCCCTGTCTCTGTCACCGTGGTTTTGATTTTTAACTTGCCACATATCACCTTCCGTGTGGTTTGATGGTGTTCATGTAGTTCTTACACAGCTTCGAACCTTAAAAGCGTTACAGATCTTTCGACTAATCCTTTTCAAGTCTGAAAAACAAAAGAAGTAAAACCCATTTTAAAGCATGTGCTCTTATTTATTTTCTTTGTCATTCATTAAAAAATGGACCAAATTCAATAATCAGGCAGAAATATCAATCATTATATTTATTTAAAGACAATAAATAAAACAAAGAAATATTATATTTCAACATAACATGTATGCTTTAATAAGAATTAAGTTCAGTTAAACATAAATTGGTTAATCATTACACGATTACTTCAGTATTCAATAATGTAACATTTGGTTAATTTGATATATTTTCAGGACAGACTAAAGTTTATGTTCTAGATTCTTACAAAACTGTGTTCAGATTAAATGCAGAATTCTTGTATACCACACATAGCATTTAAAAAATGTATCCAACACATAGCAGTATAACATTTATATACACACACTCCGAATAAGATGTATTTGCGCAAACATACAATGTAAGTAGCTTCTCTATGAAGAATTACAATGTCCGCCCTATTTTTAAACCCTCGACAATATTATTATCAATGTTTTTGTTGATTGAACAAAAAATATACCACACATAGCATTTCACATCATGTGTTTTCAAACACGCGGTTGCACTTTTTGGAAAAAAATACTTAATTAATTTTGCGCAAACTTAACAAAGTTGTGCCTTTTTACAATGACCGGGCACTCGTCTTTGTTTTGTTTTTTAAATGGTTTTGAAATAATGAAGAAATTATCAAAAAGGTTACCTGAAGCGACGTTTTGTTTACATCCGATTGTCCCACACATAGCCGAAAAAGTCACGTGGTTCAGGTACCGTGATATCTATTCTCTTCTATTGCAAAAAATACAAGAATTTAGCTTACTTGTTATGCCTCACAAAATGGCATGATTCAAACAAATATTGCTACCTTTGACAATATCTCATAGTGAGGGAGATAGTGCTCTTATTGACATCTGGGCTAACCTTTCTGGTAAAGAACATTCTAAATTAATTATTTGATAATTACTACAAATACTAATAGTGCAATGTTTATAGATACTATAAAATGTGATTGATTCAAGCAATCAAAAGATGTGATCAAATGTGATTAACCATATTTAAAACATAAATTCAAATAAAATATAAATAACTTTGAGGTGGGTGACATGACAGTCGCTACCTTTAGTACAGTGGCTGACTTGACATTCTATACCTTGAGTACGGTGGGTGACGTGATAGTCGCTACCTTGAGTACGGTGGGTGACGTGACAGTCGCTAACTAAAATGACGTTTAAACAGTAGTTAGGAATATACAAATTAATTTAATCCTAGTATTTTGGTACTTAAAAAATATATACTTACAAGTGTAAAATTATCAAAGTGTTATATCAATGGTATTAAATAATATGTTTTGGTGGGTGACATAATTATCGCTGACCTACCTTGCATTTATTCCTCAATTATGGTAATTTGAAATTACTTTGACTTTAAATGCTCACAAAGGAAAATAAAACAAAAATGCTGCCTGGCCCTTGTGAAATCTAAGTACAGTATGCAACATGGAGAAATCATTGCTGATGCCAGTGAAAATTATAATTGAGAAGGTAGCAGCAGTTGGCTGTTCTAAATTTTTACATTGTAGGTTCTAGTTGATTGTTTAGTGTTTTAAGGAGGAAATGCCAAGGACATACATAATAGATTATTATATAGCTCCTTGGTATATACCAATCTTTGTTTGCTGCACAATTTGTTTATCACGGTTTTTCAATAAATAGGAACACCAGGGGTGTACAATTGATTTTTTTAAAATATTTACGCATGCGTTTTTGATATGTTTATTGAGGAGCCATATCCATCACACACGTACATGCGAAGTTTTACATGCATATCTATTATACTTTTTTATATATGATGGTTTGTTTGTGCCCGTGTATATTATTCAACAGAGCCTACTCTAAATGTCTGTTACTTTGTTTTATTGTCAAATATGCAGAATATAAACGACTGTATAATGTACAGAGGATTTTACAATAAAAGTACCTCATTCTGAAGATGCCTATCTGTTTGTAGAGACC
This sequence comes from Dreissena polymorpha, assembly GCF_020536995.1. Lineage (NCBI taxonomy): Eukaryota > Metazoa > Mollusca > Bivalvia > Myida > Dreissenidae > Dreissena > Dreissena polymorpha. The sequence continues at coordinate 62,642,264 of NC_068357.1, read as the reverse complement.
GTCAGTGAAGTGTTTCTTTTTTATCTCACGAAAATTTCAATGATCAAATGAAGAAAGAAAAATTGTGTTGTCTCATTTTTTTAAATATGTACTGAACACAAGTTTTGTATTTTGTATAAAACGTGTTGTGTTGATTTCGATATAATGTTAATTACAAAATAATCATATTTATGACTGAGGTGAACCACTAATTACATATGTTTATTCGTTCTGTTTCCTATATAAGTGCACTTCAATAAATTTAAACGACACTATAGAGTAACGGAAATTTAATAAACATTGAAAAATGTATTGTGTGAAGCAAACATTAAACAATAGCCGATACAGAGCTTTCGCGCTAAACATGCAGAAATGGATGATAATGGCATTATCTATACAAAATATTTCTTAAGTGTGACATATATTACTTGTGAAAAATAGTGTTAACTGAGCATTTAGACCACACAAACTGTTCCTTTGCAGATTTACAATATTAACATAATATAATTTAGGCACACACATAAGTGCTAGCATTCTTTATAAACCATTGCAATGAAATAAACACAATGGAAGTATAAATCCCAATCTCCCAACATGCCTGAAACGTTATATATGTTACAAGTCACGGATATTTTATCGTCACGGACATTTCTGCGATCGCATATACCAGAAGGGGTAATCACGTGATAGTCAAGATGACGACGTCCATACCGAGACAATTATTTTTCGCCGTTTTATACCCTTTATTACCTCTGTTTATTTTTTAAATGACGCTCACTTTCCAGCCATATCAGTAAAAGGTGATTAGCGTATATTTCGTATTTAAATTCGCTAAATATCTCGACTTGACTCCCCGCAAATTTTCTTAATGGAGCCCTAATTAGGTCATTCCGCTAAGAAATTTCGCACCGAGTAAAGTCGAAATGTAGAGCGAATATTACTATGAAATAGTAGCCAGTAACTTTCTTCCTAATATGGCTGGAAAATGAGCGGCATAAAAAAATACAAGTAATAAAGGGTATAAAACGACGAAAAATACCTGCCTCGGCATGGACGTCGCCATCTTGTTTGTCACGTGATTACCCCCTCTGATATACTATTCAACTTCTTTGACTTTAGCCCATTATTGTGTGGGTATATTCATTTATACCAGTAAACCGAAAGTTTAATTTATTATAAGCACTATTGCTAAATCTAATACTGTTCATAAAGGTTCTGAATATTCACGCGAGTGTTGTTTTCCAATTGAAACATTCTGTTTGACTTCCCCGTAGCAATTGGTGCTGCAATAGTTTACATTTACATATTTACATATTTGTTTTCGAAGAAAATGCATTGTTTAAAACCAACAGTATCACAGAGGTTACTTATATGTGGATGGTATAATGTAATTAATATGAGAAGGCGACAGTAACGGACATTTAAATTAGATGTTTTGTTAAATCACTTTTGCTAACTATTTGATCTGAAATGCCAAACTACGATTAATTTTTATTTTATATGAATGGGTTTATAATGTATAACAAGGATAGCCCGTGTTTTATATCGTCAATGTGTCGTTATTACCTGGCGACAGGCATTGTTCCTATTTATTGAAAAACCGTGTATAGTTTCATGTGTTACGCAATATTCACCTTCGATATATCTTCTCTTCAGGTATACATAATTATCGAAGTATAGGTCACTTTATGGTTTAGATAATTACTTATTAAAATATTAGAGTTATTTAGTTACAAGGACTGTTCTGTTGCTCTTATCCGCAGTTGGTATTCAAACCATATATATTTTACCAGATTTGTGCAAAATAAGGTGATTTTATCTCAACTATACACAGTCGGCAAATTAATTAGCATCATTTTTACAAACAGAAGCTTTTGTGGGCTTTTCAAACATTAACTCATTTGAGCTTTTGAACTGACAATATACTGTTCTAAATCATAACAAAATATAAATTAAATGTAATTCTTTGTAAAATTTTCTTAAGCAAGGTATCATGCTATTATACAACATTGCAGTTTACCTACATATTTTTTAAAAGGTCAGATAGCTTAATTGGAAGAGGAACCCAGGCCAATATCATATGATCAATATCATCAGATGGCTCATGGATGGATTCGGGTTCGAATGCCGATTTACGAAATCGTAATCCTGTCGTAGCGAATTATTTTTTTCCTATCGAAGTTAACACTTATGAATGACAAACACACAATCCGAAATAGATCTACGTTTATGATTCGTTCGATGCTTTAAAATATTTAAAAAAACAGGGTTAAAACCACCGCGTCAAAATTGTTGTCCCTAAAATACTGAGAGAAACTAGATCTATCTATCTAGATAGTATGTTTTATCTGAGAAATGACGTCACACTAGATACGTCATACATTGCGTAATCAAGTAAATGAAAATTATAAATACGGAAAGCTGGTTCGGTAATATATTTTAAAGAAGACAAAAAGGATGATATATAATATAACGATAACATTCATGATGCGTCCCAATAAATTTCAAAGGTCAAATATTAGAACATGTTAATCGGCGCGTAGGAATACATACTTACGGTTAGATCACGGTCACGTGATGTACTGCAGGATATCAACTAGTTTATCCGACCCTGCTTTATTTGGTCAATGTTTGCAACAGAGGCAGGAAAAATACATATTCTGGGTTATAAACTAACATTCATAACCAATTGGCACAACTTTGTCCCTTCTATCTTTCGTATAGTAGATATAGGAGTTTCGCTGAACATCTTTGAGCCCGGTACAAATTTTAGGGACCATGTCTACTTGGCTTGTGCTAATATATTTTATTTAGAACTTGCGCTCTGTTGGTTTTTCCGCTTTCTGAGCGCCTGCGGGACGTGTAAAAACATTGTAATGTAGACATTAATATTACCGGGATCTGATTAACGTTCACATTAATTTTCAGACATTAAGTATTTCAAAACACACCTTTAAGTTAGGTCAAAGACAAGGGTTGTACACTATGCAGGGAAGTTGAAGACGGTAGTCAGTTGCTCTGGTGAACTACTTTTTGTCACTTAACAATTTTCAAAAGACGTGTATCTGTTTATACATGTTCCTTATTTTGTTTTGTTTTTGGTAGATTTTTTTATTATTGCTTGTTGTAAATTTTGAATGTTCAGATGTGTTACCTACTTTTTAACCAAGTTTTGAACTACTATTTTTTATGTAACCACTGTTAATATTTTATGCACTTATATGTATATGTAGTTGTATCGTTTTGGATGTTACAGTTTTGATTTGAATAAAACCCTCAAAACAGACAAAAAAATAAAATAAAACATTTTCAAAAGGATTGGACAGAACTTATTATTTTTCCATGATCCTGTCACTGGTATTTATTATGAAATGGAGTCTTACAATACAAATAATGAGGAGGAAATCACAGACCAACCGACAATAAACAAGAAGGCCAAAATGGACATATGTCGCTCACCTGTTGAACATCGCTCTTTTTGGCATCTATATTCAGATTCGACTTCCATTGTGTCTAGGTCAGCGCAAAAGTGTATGTACTTGTATCAAAATGAGCGATTTTGGCTTATTTTCTTTATTAAGTGTCACCAAGAACAGTCACGTGAAGTTTTAAAGAAAATAAATGGCATAGTGTAAGAAGTCGTTTAAAGGCATTTCTATTTTTAGCTCTGATGGCCATCTTGTTCAGTGGTGCAGAACGATTTTAGCCATTTGTTTAAAGGTCATCCAAGAATCATTCCTGTGCAGTTTGGTCAAGATCCAATAATTGGTTAAGAATGAGATGTCATTAAAGTGAAATATCTTTTTTTAGCTCTTGTTGCTTAATTAAGCATTGGAGCGGAACTGCTATTTTAATGAGAAAAGAGGATCATCAACTGATCATTCCTGTAAAGTTTAATCCAAATCCAGTCATTGGTTTAGGATGGAATGTCGATTAAGTGCTCCTGTGACCTACTAGTATAATGCATGTTAACGGAACTAGTTATGTAACTTGGTAGAGTACCATCCGCGGATCATTCCTGTGAAGTTTGGTCAAGAGCCATGCATTGGTTAAATAGGAGATGTCGATTAAGTGGAAAATCATTTGTTTAGCTTATGTGACCTACTTAATCAGCGGAGCGGAACGATTTATATAACTTTTGTAGATGATTATCCACTGATCATTCCTGAAAATTTAATCAAAATCCAGTCAGCAGCTTCAGAGGACATGCTGTTTAAAGCAAATGTTGACGACGGACGGACGACGGACATCAGACCATCCTAAAAGCTCACCTTGAGCACTTCGTGCTCAGGAGAATAAAAAGCATGATTATTCTCTTAACAAAGCGCTGACCGCAGTTTTACTCCAATTTTTTGCATTGCAGCTTTCTGTTTTCATGTAATTTGTCGCTTCTCTCACAAAGACTAGCTAAAATGTAGTACGCATTGCTTGTCTGAAAACATTTCCAGGGAGGCATAATATTTGTTTACACGTGTGAATCCTCTGGTCTGGTCCAAGTTTAAGGTACAGCATGCCAACGGATTTAACCGATTTAAACCACCAATGCTTTCTGTAATATTAATTATGTTATTTTTAACATTAAATTTTTTATTAAGCGTTTAGGATAGACATGTAATGTTTTAGACTTATTTCTGAACATGTATGTTAACAATATTAAAAATATTGCGATATCTTACGTTTTTTGTTACCGTTTTCGTAAATGTATAACTATGAATGATGATGGATTTTTTCATAGAATAAAATTATTTGTCCAACGAAAAGAAGCCTTTAATATAGATGTGCGCTTCAAACAGCATTAAGTGAAGTATCTGAAAGCGTTCATTATTGTCGTCGGCATAATCTAAGTTAAATTCATATAAAGAAATAAATCTATAACGAAAACATTTTGGCAACATAATGTTCAGACCTGAAATAGCACATCACTATTTAAATAGTTGTACAATTAAAATCCAATATGCTTAGTTGAAATAGTTCATTGATTTTTATATTGCGTCATATTAATACTGAACTAGCTTTGCATAAACATATATCCTTTTTCTTTGACATATGTTTTCTCTTAAAACACATGTGTAAACACAGATGATGGCATTGTCAACAATCTAGTTCATGATTATTCATACTTAGTCTGATAGCTTTATTATTATTTATTTTATATAAATTTCCAAAATTAGGTTGCATTTTCCCACGTGTGAAATTTTTGTTTAGTGTGATTCATTCGGATTTAATGCAGGAAAAAGGATCATAATTTGTGTTTTCATTTTATTATATTAAGGGCTTGTATGTGTGTTTTTCAGCATTACGGGAAATTTTAAACAAAGCGCTTAAAAAACATATTCCTGGGATTGCATAACTTTTGTTTACATGTGTATACCCTGTTATCCATTCAGGACCATGTTTTATATTCAGCACGACTATAACGTTTTCTCAATATGTGTTCGTTACATAAGAGTAAAGCTCTATTTGCTTCAGCGTTTATTTATGATATAAATAAAATGTTTTAAAGTACCCATATTTACTGACCATGTACGTTAGCACAATTCCGAAAATTGTGAATTATTTTATATATTTTATTACCGTTTTCGTGAATGTATAATTATGTACCATGATGGGTTGAAATATTTTATTTATTTTTATGTTTCGTTATATTAATACTGATATAACTTTGCATAAAAATAAGTCCTTTTCTTAAAAAATTGCTTTCTCTTATAATCACATGTGTAAACACAGATGTTGGGAAAATAGCATTGGCAGCAATCTAGTTGATAAAACATTGTATAATTATATCTGATTACCCATTCTTAGACGGATAGCTTTATTATCATGTATTTTTATATACATTTTCAGAATTAGGTTACATTTGCTACAGTCTGAAACGTATGGTTGGTTTAATTCACTCAGACTTGCTGGAAGAAAAAAGTACCAATAAGAAAGTTTTGAGTTGTCATGTTATTATATTAAGGGTTTGTTGCAGCAATGTGATCAAAATTTTAGATCGTGATAATTTCTTACATGCATTTATATTGTTTTCTACTAAAACAGTATTATGTCGAAGTATATGAACGCATTCTGTTGATGGGGTCAACTTAAATATCTTCATATACAATTAACAATACATAGTTAATGTAGATTTTATGTTGTACTTTTTATATAGAAAAAACGTCAACGCTTATTTTAAATTGACCTGATTCATCACCTATATTTTCTGGATAAATGTTAACTTTATAACATTGACACTCTCATTTGTACGAAAAACTGATTTTAATATCGCCATATAATTATGTAATATGCATACAGTGTACGCCTGAATACGCATCTATGGTAGTCAAATAAAACGCATGTAGAAAAATATACATTAAACCATAATAGTTTAATTATTTCGCTTGCATGGACAAACTTATTCTTTCTGTATGTGTATGTCTAGAATTAGGTGGAATTTTGATCAAAGCGCTTTTTAAAACATATTCCTGGGGTTGCATAATTTGTTTTTGCTCGCGTATACCCTGTAATCCTTTCAGGACCATGTTTAATGTTCATGCCTTTAACGTGTTTTAAATATGCGATCATTATATAAGAGTAAAACTCTATATGCTCCAGCCTTTATTTAGGATAGAAATATTATGTTTTAAAGTACATGTAGTTTCTGATCATGGGCGTTAACACAATTCAACTGTTGTGATATCTTTTACCGGTATATATTTTATAAGCGTTTTTGTAAATGTATATTTACGTACCATACTGGGTTTCAGCATAGCATACAAGTTACTTGTCCAACGAAAAGGAGCCTGTACTATGGATTTGCCCTTAAATCAGCATTTAGTCGAAGTACCTGAACGCTTTCATTTTTGTCGTCGGATAATTTAAGTTCAATTTATATAAAGAAGTAGTCTAAAACAATGATTTTGGCAACAAAATCGTTCACGCCGAGGGGCTATGTCACTTTTGAAGGGCCCAAATGGGCAAAGTCTTCAAAAAAACATGAAATTAAGAATATAATTTGAACATATAATACTGGTATAAACTGGAAATATCTCACGGGAAATGTATTTATGTATTTTGAAATAAAAATCATTTTAGAAATTTGTGTACATATTGATGTCATAACTTTGAGGTTCAATGCCACTGTAATGAAGGTAAACAAGGTGAAACTTCAGCTGCCATAGCGGCACAGCATTCCCATCATCAACCGCGCCTGGTGCTTTATTTACGGCCTATGACCAATTGCCGATCAGCACAGCATAGAACATAACAAAACAACACACATAACAAAGGCCGTTGAATAAAGCTGGTGTCACCGCATTGGAACGGTCAATGCTAAGCATTTGGGGGTTTGAACCGGTTTTAGAGCGCTCAACCTCACATTTGGCCCAGCGATATTCAAAACACACATACGTGTAAATAAACATTTACCTGATAGGATTGTAACACAAATTAAAAGGCAATAAAAGAGAACTACAAATGTTCAATTTAATTACAAATTAATTACTCTATGGTAAGAAGAAACCAGAACAACAGCGCTACAATTTTCTGAGGCACGATGCAATGAACGAACAAGTATCAATTACATCCCATCTTTTGAAAAAAAAAAGCTTTCAAGAAATAACCTCATATAGTTAATTATTCAGAGCATCGTCGCACATGGTCAGGAAGAAGATGCAATTATGGGTGTAAAGAGCCAAATTGTACACCTTGGTTGTGTATATTAATAGAACCGAAATATAAAGTAAGGAAAATAAGTATAACTTATATGATATTTACCACCTAAAAAAAATTCCTTTACAAGCAGTAAAATATGTACTGAAAAGAGAGGGGATTGTTGATAATTGTTGAGCTTTAGCTCACAACTAATGTAGAGAGGCAGTTTTGCAATTCAGTCTGCTTTAGCTAGGCTATGAACGATAACTGCAAGTAAGTCTGCTGTAAGCTATGCTATGAACGATAACCACTTCCTGCCTGCACTACCTGCATTGACATTATGCAGAAGACGAATGTTAGGAGCGTCTGCGCTACTACTGCAGTGTGTGTATTTAATCAATAGTGTTTAACAGCTTGTAAGACGACATTGGCAAGTCTAGTGTTTATCATTGAAATCTGTATATATTGGCTGCTTTCAGAGAAAACGGGCCTTAATGCATGTCAAATATGATTAGCCTGTACACATTGAGCCTGTGTAATTCGCACAAGCTAATCAAGGACGACACTTTCTGATTGTATGGTGTTTTTCGTTTAAAGACAGTATCTGGTACTGGGATGACAATTAATGCATATGCAAAAAGCCCTGTTTTCCCAAAATGAAGCTTAAATCATCTTTTTTATTTATGTTATAAAAACCCATCTCAACCTGTGCTTTAAGACACACTCTTTATAAATTGAATGGGGTGTATTCATTTCAAACTTGCGATATAAAATGCTATAACATAATTTTGAAAACTGAGTTGCGTCTAAGATTATACAACAGCGAACAACTTCAGTGCCCCTAGCGCTTTGATATTCACACGGACTTGCTGGAAGAAAAGAACGTATCAATAAAAAGTTTTGTGTTGCCATGTTATTATATTAAGGGCGTGTTGCAGCCATGTGATAAAAGTTTTAGCTTCTGTTATTTTCTTTCATACATTTAGTTTGTTTTCTACCAAAACAGTATTATGTCGAAGTATATAAACGCATTCTCTTGATGGTGTCAAATTAAATATCTATATCTATATAAAATTTAATGATATACAAAATGAAGATGTTATGATGTATTTTAATACCAAAAAAAACGTTAACATATTAACGTATATTGTAAATTGACTTGACTCACTACTTATTTGTTCTGGTTAATATTAAACTTATATCATTGAAACTCTCATTTGTACGAAATAATATGATATCGCCTTATTGTTATGTAAGAATTATATGCAAACAGTGTACGCCTGAATAAACATATATGGTAGACAAATAAAAACGCATAAAGGAATATATACATTTTACCATAATAGTTGAATTATTTTGCATGCATGGACAAGCTGATAATTTCTATGCGTGTGTATTTCCATCATTACGGGGAATTTTTAAACAAAGCGTTTAAAACATATTCATGGGGTTGCATAACGTTTGTTTACACGTGTTACCACTGGAATCCATTCAGGACCATGTTTATGTTCAGCATGTCTATAACGTTTTCTAAATATATATTCGATATATAAGAGTATAACTCTAGTTGCCCGAGCGTTTATTTAGGATATAAATGTTATGTTTAAAGCACCTGTAATTACTGATCATGTGCCTTAACACAATGACGAAAATTGTAATATCTTTTATATATTTTATTACCGTTGATAATTATATACCATGATATATTTCAGCATAGCATACAGGTATTTGTCCAACGAAAAGAAGACTACAATGGGTTTGCCCTTAAATGATCATTAAGTCGAAGTACCTGAACGCTTTCATTTTTGTCGTCGGATAATTTAAGTTCATGGACAAACTGATACTTTCTATGTGTGTGAATTTTCAGCATAATGGGGAATTCCAAACTAAGCGCTTTTCTAAACATATTTCGAGAATTATATGATTGTTGTTTACACGCATATAAACTGTAATTCATTCGGGACCATGTTTTGTGTACAGCATGCCTACATAACTTTTACTACCTATGTGTTCATTGTTACGGTTAAATCTGAAGTTGCTCCTGCGTTTTATAGGATAGAAATGTTGATCTTACGTTTAAAATTGTTAAATTGTTAATACTAAATTTACGTTTTAAATTCTGAGCATGTATGTCAACAAAATTTCAGAAGTTGTGATATTTTTATACATATTTTAACCGTTTTCTTAAATGTTTAATTATGTGCCGTGTTGGATTTTAGCATAGTATACGAGTATTTGTCCAATGAAAAGGAGCCTGACTGTACTATAGGTATGCCCATATGTAAGTTTTTAGTCAAAGACCCTAAAAGCTTCCATTTATTTGACGTCTCGATAATGCAGGGTTCATTTAAATATAGAAATAAATATATAACAGCCATTTTGGCAATACAACTGAACACATATTACACGTATACACACATATGTTGCGAGAATAGCATTGTCAAAATCAAAATAAGATCTGAATTAGCCAAAAGGAGGTTCTCATAACGAAGATTAAAATATTTATAAACTTCGCTCATTCAGACATTTTTGTTCTTAATTTTCAAACGGGTTATTGACGAGAAGCATTTTTGAAGAACAGATAAAGACATGTTTTAAATTTCGCTGAAAAAATGGTAATACAAAAAAAACGAGTATGCTCTAACTTTTGTATATTTTTAAACAACTATTGACAATTATAAGACCAATTTTCGTTTTAAATGGTAAAAATAAACTTTTTAGCACAATCAATCTGTAATATGACCAACAACACAACTAAAACGACCCAAGAATTAGTTTGACTCATACTATAATTGTTGTTATATAATGTTGACGCTGTAATACAATTTTAATATTCGAATTTGAATTCAATGACTATATACCGTTAAAATTGGTAAGCACAGCAAGATCAAAATCAGCGTTAAGGTGCTGAGCTTCTTAAGTCTGTAATTGCTACCATTAACTGCGTAGCAGTTTCCGGTTTAGAAAAGAAAACTAAGTGTTTTTGGACAAGTCGAACTTTTGAAATGTATTTCTTATATATTAAACAACAAAACAACGAAATGTAAAATGTACAGACATCTGCAGCGTTCGAAACTTGTTCTTTACAGGGTCCAACCGAAAACATATATTATTGGTTTAGAAGAATAAAATCCACATATTTTAAAATGCGCCCTAAGGCTGGATTTCATAACCACATACATACTTTTTTTAAAGAAAAATCATGAAAAATGCATGTTCTATTGTAAAACGTCTTCAAATGTATCAATATACTTGCTATATCATGCTCTACAAGCATACTAATTTTTAAAGCGGAATAGTTAACAGGTAATTAATAATTAATTAAGAGAATTAAGTCACCTTCGCCATAATGGTCGAGGTCGACTTAACTCTGCAAAATTGAATTTCGGCTTCGCCCAACGGTCGCGATAGTATTTATATATATATATATATATATATATATATATATATATATATATGCATCTTTTCCCGCAGCATCAATTGGTCTTGATTTAAATGGGGAAAAAGTGTCCGAAAATTTATATCCGTAATCATTACAAATTACGTTAAAATATATACAATTGATTTAGCCATAATAAATGTACAAGTTTAAATTCCCTTAGGCATTTTTTTTAAACGGAACATACGAGTTTTCTCAATTGGTTTATCATTTGCTATTTCATTGTTTTTTCGTGTGCTGTTTTATTTGAATTTTTTCATCGTTGTCAATATTATTAATCTGTGTAAGTCAATACCGATGTTTTATATCGTTGTCGACTCGATAATAGCTCACAAACATGCACTGAACCAAACACATGTCTGTGCGTAGGTTGGCTACTGACAATAACAAAACCAAATAGTTAAGAAATAATTCGTGTACGTTAGGCCTATATTTTGTTGTCGAATAACTCACGGCCGATAGTTAAGATGCGTAAGGATTAAATCACGAGTGCGAAGCATGAGTTATTTGAAACCACGCATCTTAACTTCCGGTCGTGGGTTATTCAACAATAAACAATAAAGTACATGAATTATTTCGATTTTAACACGATTGTTACTAAAGATTTATACAGTGTTTATTATTTTTCTTGTGTACTATTTTATGTGAAGTTTAGCCCATAAAAATATCTTTCGGCTAATCCGTCGATCAGATCCGCGACTTTCATTCAAAAATCGACGCCATCTTCTATCTTCTGTAGGCTAAAAGGTTTTATAAAAAACGCACATCAATCTTAGTTTTTATACCATATTGCATGTTTCCTTACTGATTTTCTAAATTATTATGCATACTTATGTAAGCTGCCCAACTTGTTCACATGAACTTAGACCAGAAATGGCGGCCATCTTGTAACTGGACGCCATCTTGAATTTTTTACTTACTATCAAAAGTGTGTATCAAACTTAGTGTTTATACCAAATGACATGCTAAATTGAAGATTTGCACAATTTTTACGCACAGTTGCTTAAGATATACCCAACATGGCTGTATAGATGGAATCGGAAATGGCGGCCATCTTGAAAATGGCCGCCATTTAGAATTTTTGTGTGGCGAACGATTTCTATCAATAGTGCATATCAAACTGAGAGTTCATGCAAAATTTCATGCTTGCTTACAGATTTGCAAGATTTGTATGCTATATCTCCTAGCTACTAGAGATATTTATTATAATCATGTGCATGCACATCTCCCTGTGTTTATTTAACTAAATAAAATGATCACATTATTTGCCTTCCTGCTTATTTTGTTAAAAACAAAGTTGGTCTTCTAGCTTTGCTATATATTTGAACTTAAATGAGCGAACAAAACACGATGTTTTAATAATATTTCCATGCTTATTATTTTATAACTATGATTTGACAATTTGAACTTTTTTAATTACTGCATTGTAGAGTTAAATTGTATATGAAGATTGAACGATTGCTGCTAAATAAAAATACTTAATCGTAATATTGACGTTTATTCATAGTACACCATTATACATTATTTCTGATATACCACTTTGCATGATAATTCCTGGCATTCTTTGACGTAAGATACTTAATTACGCAATAACAAAAATCGTCTTATAATACAATATGAATTATTTTAAGTGCATTCATATATATTTATATATATATCAGGAAGTTTGTCCAGGTACTTACACTGGAATTTTTCAGCTTCATGCTGTTATTTTTAAGGCATATAACTTCTTATACTCTAGAAGCGATATAATAAAATGTTGATATTAGAATGTTGTTTCGGGTTCTTGAAATAAAACTAGGAATATTCACTAATAAAACAAACATAACATGTGTCTATATTCAAAGATCCGTATTCCAAAACGTAAACATCAATATTATCTAGATATTGTCAAATAATAGGGAGTTTGCTATATGCAGTTTAAAGCACATACAATTTAAGGAACATGTAGGGTTTGCATAAATGCTGGCTGCTGATAAAAATAGTTTTAAAATATAAAGCTGATAAATGGTAGCTATTTTGGTGGATTTTGTCACAGACACTATCCTTAAGATTGGAATGTTCGTCGTGTGCTTGGTTTAAACAGTATTTATAAATATAATGACAATTTGAGCATGACATGTGAAATACATTCATTCAATAATTGATTAAAAAACAAGTTACTGAAAACTTATATGAATTCTTCTCCATAGTGTGTGCTTAAAATTTGATAATCAGATTTGTAAAAAAAGAGCTTTAAAGAACACGGGTACGTACTTCCTATTCGACATTTTGCATACATATTTTGTATACATATCTTAGTGTAAACAGCTCGATATGAACAGTGACTCAAGAAAACATGGCGTTCTGGTTATGCTTAATCTCCTTTGAAGTGTTATCATATTATTTTTAAATAATTAAAGGGACTTATGTTCAGAAATATTAATAAATAATAATAATTTTGAGTACTAATTTGATTCTATGACAAAAAAGGAGGCTCAATGAAATATTTGTTGTCACTTGAGACCATGAAGAGCAATGTCGAACGCACTCAATTGCAGCCACACAGGCTGTCGAGTTTACCGTCATATTTTAAACGCTCTGTCATGTTCTTAAATTATCAATAAACAGCGCTCATACGCTGCAATTTTTTTTTTCTATTGCTATTGGTGATGATCCGTAAACGAAAGTTTATGTTTAACAATTTTTGTTATTATGCCAGTTGCTTTATTGATATTACAATAATTATTGTTTGAACATAAGAAATTATTTTCAAAATTGTCATTTCATCAATCTGTGTACAAGTCCCTGTAAATGTTGATATTTATAAAAGGTGTTCAATCAAATTTGCAATATCACGCACATGTTCCATTTTTTGTCGCATCCTAAACTACAGAAAAATGTCACAAAAGTATATGTGTTACTATTTCCTTCTATATAAACCCGTAACAGCGTATCGGAGTTCTTACTCTATTCAGATCGCCGCATGGTCGCTCTTGTGACGCTATGGACGCAGAATCAAGGCTGTGCAAACGCCAAGGTCGCAGAAGTATTGTATAAGACACGCCAAGATCATAGTGCAATCGCCCTGACGTCGCCGATGATAAATTTGGCAGACCTACCATATCATGCGCGGATCGAGAGATACCAAACCGCTTGTATAGCAATTGTAAAGAACTTAATTTCTCAATAAAGAACGCGATTTCCATATCATTGCATTGGAATCTTTTAAAGGGGCCTTTTCACAGATTTTGGCATGTTTTGAAGTTTGTCATTAAATGCTTTATATTGATAAATGTAAACATTGGATCTAAAAAGCTCCATTAAAAAATCAAGAATAAAATTAAAAAAGGGAAAAAAGGTAGACCGCATCAGGGCTCGAACCAGTGACCCCCGGAGTCCTGGAGTAAAAACTAATCAGACCGCTCGGCCATCCTGCAAAGTATTATGAAAGACGTATTTTATACTTTATTTAAGCAATCTTCGTAGTTTCACAAAATTAAACGACAACAATAGAACTCTCCAAATTATTCAATCGTTTCGCGTTGCAACGCTTTATAGGTTTCAAGTTTTTAAATCGTCAAAAGATGCATATAATGGCTAAATAAGACCATGGTAAATGTTCAGTATTACTGTTTCCTCACAAATATCATAATTAAAACGAAAATTTGCGAATCTGAAACAACTTTTTTTCAATTTTGTCAATTTACCGAAACGTGAAAAGATCCCTTTAATTAAAAAGTTGAATCTGTCGTATGAGCAACTCCATCATATTTTCTTTGGTCTATTTGTTAAGGTTGATCGTGACCTGCTTTCAATATTTTCGTGGTATTTGCTTTCTATTCATCGGGTACTATCAGTAAATGGCGAGTAAATTTAATTAAAATCAAATGAAGTATTCACCGCTTGCAGATTACACAATAATGAAAATGTTTGAGGAAAAAATGTTTATACACGCATCGCGAACTCTGTATTGTTGAAGTACAATCGAATTGCAAACGGCAAGGCTGAACTA
>NC_068357.1:62549720-62624720 GCF_020536995.1 Dreissena polymorpha | reverse complement strand
CTTAAGGATACTTAAAGCTAGATAGCACACGCGCTGATTGATCTCCAACGGGTGACATACATGTATGTGTGACTTAACTAACGATACTACATGAAGACTCAGTTGACTTGTGAAAATAATATACACTTTGAGCGAGGGTTTGTTTGTGGGAACACGTATTTAATGTTAGGGAATCAAATTAGAAATCGTTTTAGAAAAAGTTCTTCCATTTATTTTGCGATTTCTTTCATTATATTTAGCACGTTCATATCTTGTTTTATTAATGCAAAGCATGTATATACATTTGTTTTACTTTTTCAAAACAGATACAACGTGAATGAAAAACCATTATACAATGTCATAGGAGAAAGAGTAACAGAAAAATACGAAATTAGATTTGTTTAATTGCAAGTAGTACTGGTGTACAACAAAAAACTCTTTCATATACTCAGTACATGTTCATAATGACAATGTTGGAAATTCCCATTAGTATGTGTATATTCGTTCAAACGACACATAGGCTCATATTTGGTTCTTCAATACGAGTACTTGTCGATATCAGCGTTAACGTGATCGTTATTATTTTCATTCAAGTCAGCAATTAATTGCTGGTAGCATAAACAGATCGTTCATTAAGTATGCCCCTCTTCGAAGAAACAAATGTGTAATGTTGTATTTATACATTTAAGAAAATTGTAAATGATACTAGACTTTGAACGTTTTTTTCAACTTCACCGTCCTTCAAAATAAGTTGTGTTTGCTGATTTGTTTAATTAATAAAGTAGACACAAATTCCCAGATAAACCGGTTTAAACCTCCAGTTCTTTGCATTGGCCGTTCCAAGGCGGTGACCCCAGCTTTATTCTACTATGTGTCGTTCCGTATTGTGCTGTTTCGTACTGTTTTGGCGATTTGTCACTTGCCATAAATAGAGGACCACGAAATTGTGCATAATAAGAATGCAATACTGCTCCAGCAAACCTATGTAACAGAGAACTCTATCAGTCTCTTACTTAACAAAACGTGGCAACTGAACAGGCGTCCGAGTATTAGAAAGCTTTCAGATTCTGGCTTAACCGACGGTTATGGCTGTACTGACTGCTGTGTTGTGGAACGCATTCAGTCAATAACTTACCCATAAGTGATGGCTTCATAGTCATCTGTGTCTGCGAACCCTTTCAGTTTTCCATGAGTGACGACTGCATATGCTTCTGTGGTCGAGAACGGTTTTAGTATATACCTTAGCTGTGGTTGATAACTGTAAAGGCTGCTATGTCTTTAAACGCTATAATTGCATTACTTTCCCGTGAGTGATGACTGTTCAGTCTACTGTGTCTGAGAAGGCTTTCAGTGTCTGACGTACACATGAGTGACAACTTTGCAGGCTGTTATGTCTGGGGACGCTTTCAGTATCAGGCTTATCCGTGAGTAACGACTGTATAGATTGATGTGTTTTAAAACGCTTTCTAGTGTTCAATTCTTGACTTACCAGTACGTGACGAATGTACAGCTGCTTTGCCAGTTAATACGTCAAACTCATCCACGAAAAACGACTGACCAGGCTGCTGTTTCTCATATGGGGACTTTTTTCAGTAAATAACTTACCTTAGAAAGAAGACTGTACGGACTGTTGTATCTGGGAACTCCCTCAGTCGCCATCTAACCCACGAAGACGACTGTTAAGAATGTTGTATCTGGGAACACTTTCAATCCCTGACATATATGACAGTTACAACCGTACTGGTGCTTTGTTTGTAAACGCTTTTATTACTTGACTTCCCCATCAAAGACGACAGTACATTCTGTTGTTTTTCATCTGGGCACATTTTCAGTCCCTAACAATCCATGAAGGACGATTGGTTTGAATCAGAACGCTATCAGGCCTTAACTAACCAGTGAGTGACGACTGTACATGCTGTTGTATCGGGGAAAGCTTTCTGTCCATGACTTGGCTGAGCGCTACATGTGTACACACTGTTGGGTCTGTGGAACACTTGCATTCTCACTACCCGAGATTGAAGTATATACAGACTGCTGTGTTTTTAAAAAGGTTTTGTTTCCGACAAAGTACAATCGGCGCCTACTTCGGTCATGTTCACTCGACTTCAAGTTCACATTTATTTAAACTTCTAATAGAAATCAAATACGATAATCCCAAAGTTAACATGTTCGCTCAAAGATTCCAATTCTTCAAAGATTGATCTTACATCAGGCTATATACTGACCAGTGTAATTATGTTTACTTGAAAAAGCATCTAAGCATGTTCAACTCGCACTATAATTTGTTAAAAGTTTCTTTCTGTAAATCAAACTACTGAATGTACTGGTGGGGCGATTCTGTTCAATTTTTGTGGTCGTAAAAACACTATACACCGTCATTCCAACCAATCACCTTTGTTGAATAGAACAAATGGAATTAATGAAGGGTGACAGGCTGTCAACATAATATATAATTTAGCTATTTGGTTTAAAAGTAAAGGCTGCGTTTTAAAACCTACAGCATGTAATTTGTCTCATATTGTTTATTTGATATTTTTGAATTTAATAGCTAGTCGGTATTTAATTTCAATACATATTAATGACGGTTGCATTTTGTATTTTTTGTGAAATATTGTATCTTAAATATATAGAGGATATTTGTTCATGTCAGTGTAAGATCTTTCGTTATATCACGAGTGATCATAGAAAATATATTTTCACGAGCTTACGATCTTACACTGACATGAACACATTTTCTGTTTCTAATATGCCCTTTTTCGCTGAAAAGTAACCCTCTCTCGCGTGGCGAGCCTCAATACAGCTGGATTTATGACGTCATTTCGTCTAAAAAATTTAGCCCTTATTTTTTTATTACTAACAAACAAAACGACAATTTAATACTGTCTAAACAATTTAGACCATTTCCTCAACTTCATTGAACTATTATTTGCAGAAAATCAATTTGTTGCATCGGTTGATTTGAATTTCATTCGCCTACCAAGTCCAATTGCGACTGAGCGTTCATGCGTTCAATTGAACAGCAATCATACATGGAGTCCATTCAACTGTTCAGAAGCCGGTGGTATTGACACGGTCTACGCATGTGAGCGCAGTAAGTTACACACCACCAAAATTTTTTCTCCATGTAATAACGATGACTATACAGGTTGATCTCATTTACACTGAGCTAATGTTTTACTCTACACGTTGAGCATAGTTTAACATGACAACATGGAATATTCAACATTACATATTTATTTTTTTATATTATAGCACTTTATTTGTTTTGCTTTTCGGTATTAAAGTGGTTGCACTGGAGTTTTCACCAAATATACAAAACAATTTCATGATTAAAAGTTATATTCACATGTAATGGATTTATGTGATCAAAAGTCAAATAATACAAATGCCTTGCCTAGAAAACGGGCAATTGAAGATGATTAATAACTGTGGGTAATGACCTGTCTGGAATGATAGGAGGTAATTTCCAAAGGACATCTCCTAGTTTTGGGTCATGCCTATTTGGATCATTAATATGCGAGATCTCGTGCGGGAACGATACGTCCTTAAAAAGAGATAACTACCTTAAAAGTCATTTGAGCGGAACGATCTGACAATATTCGCATGTCTATCTTATAAGGAAACAGAACAACTTTGATCTCGTGGGGATATATCCATTAGAAAATTACGTACATGTATTAATTATCAAATGTATAGAACTGCGCATATTGACACTTATACTGCAAAGCAAGTTAATTCAAATTATGCTCTTTACTGTTTGAGATTTCGCTCGAACATGAAATGTGGGATGGGAGGAAAGAATGAAGGGCGGAAGGAAGGTTGCCCGAATATCAAAAAAGACGGCAACTGTTATCGGGGAATTCCGTTTTAGACACACGAAAACTCTATGCCATTAAATTGTTGCGAGAAAGTGCACTGTTTGTGGAGTCCTCCCCCCGGGCTGGTTGAGTGCTTAACCCAGTGACTCGAAGGGTCCAACCGAAACTACCAGAGGTCATCCAGAGACCACGCTGCAAGAAAGCTCTACGATAGTCTCTGGGATTGCGCATGGCTTCCTTTTCGCACAGAGCCGGTGTGTTCATCTCAGAGATCGACAAGAGAAAAGAATGGAAGTACTAGAGACCATTTACTCAATGCCAATGGTTGTAATCCGGAACTCAACATTTGGATAAAAATATCCTCAGAAAATGATAATAATGCTGATCTATTTGTTGCACCAATGGTAGTTTCATTCTAATAATTATAATGTATACGGTACTTGCTTGTAAAATGATTGTTCGTGTGTCAGCTTGTTTTGTACCCCATGAAAATTTTTCTATGAGACCAAGTTAAGTTAATATTAAGATCAAGTCAACAACATACGCACTTTAAAAAAGTTTCTTTATACATAATTAAGCATAACACTGTGTATACAATTTCAGAAAGGTATATTTAATTAACAGAAGATCATCAATCCACAATTTAATGGCTTTACTCGTCGTTAACGTTTTGAGCGTCTTGTGACAGGGCACTACAATAAACGTCAGAAATACATCAATTTGCAAACACACTGTAAAACGTTTACTAGTATTTAACTCTTGCCTACATTAACAGTATACATATCACGCCACAAAATGTAGCGTTACAGAATCATAAACTTTTACAGTATCTCATCTCATCTCATCTTTGCCTGTGGTCCCATCTGGGAAATAGGCCGCCATCCAGCTTCCTCCAGGCGTCTCGGTTCTGGGCGAGTATCTACGGCTGCCCCCATGTTTGGCCCATCTGCTTAGCATCTGCATCCAGTTTCCGGCCCCAGGTGTTTCTAGGCCGCCCTCTCTTCATTTTTCCTTGGGGGTTCCATGTCAGAGATTGCGTATGGGATGCAGGCTTGCAAAGGGTGTGGCCTATCCCCCGCAAACGTCTCTGAAAGATGTCTTTTTCACGTGGCTGCTGCTTTGTTCAATAATTCTTCGTTGGAAATCTTGTCTGGCCAGCGGATCTTGAGGGTCTTCATGAGGCAGGTGTTGATGAAGACCTGTATTTTCTTTATGGTGGCGACAGTGGTTCTCCAGGTCACTGCTCCATAGAGGAGTTGTTGCTTCATGATGCTCTTGAAGAGCCTAATCTTGGTGGTGATGACAATATCGCTGGATCCCCAGATCTTCTTTAGCTGATTGAAGGCTGCTCGGGCTTTATCGATGCGCGTTCTGACATCTGCATCCGTTTCTCCCTGGTTGTCCAGAATGCTGCCGAGATATGTGAAGCTGTCCACCTACTCCAACGCCTCGCCTTGGACTGTGATGGATGTGTTGTTGGATGCGTTGGTCCTGAACACATTGCTCTTCCTTTTGTTTATGGTGAGGCCCAGTCTTGCTGAGTTATCCGCGACCATGTTTGTCTTTTCCTGCATCTGTTGTTGGGTGTGGAAGAGAGGAGCCCGATCATCGGAAAAATCTAGGTCTTCTAACTGTTTCCACAGAGTCCACTGAATTCCATTCCGCTTCTGCTCCGTCGATGTCTTCATTACCCAGTCTATGGCCAGCAGGAACAAGAAAGGTGAGAGTAAGTAGCCTTGCCTCAGTCCGGTTCTCACTTCAAAGGCGTCCGCGAGCTGTCTTCCATGAACGATTCTGCAGGTCATTCCTTCATAAGACTTCCTGATGATCTTGGTGATCATTTCTGACACTCCATAGTGTCTCAGAAGTATCCAGAGGGACTCCAGGTCAACGTTGTCGAATGCCTTTTCATAGTCAATGAAGTTCACATACTACGGTGAATTCCACTCCAGGGATTGTTCCAGAATGATGCACAGGGTTACAATCTGATCCATGCACGATCTCTCCTTTCGAAAGCCTGCTTTTTGGTCACGGAAATGCGGGTCTACTGCGTTTTCCATTCTGTTCAGCAGGATGCGATTAAACACCTTTTCTTGGATGGACAACAGTGTGATTCCTCGGTAGCTGGAGCAGGAACTGAGGTCGCCTTTCTTGGGAAGCTTGATGAGGTAACCCTCTTTCCACTCTGATGGAATTTCTTCTTATTACCATATCTTACTGAAGAGCCGATGTAGTAGCTCTACACTGGTCTCCACGTCAGCCTTAAGTGCTTCTGCAGGTATGCTGTCAGGTCCTGTAGATTTGCCGTTCTTTAATTTTTTCACTGCGCTGCTGATCTCTTCTTTTGTGGTAGTGCAGCACTTGATTGGCAGATCGCTTATAGCCAGCGGAATCTCCGGTGGATTCGCAGGAGCTGGCCTGTTGAGTAGCTCCTGGAAGTGCTAAATCCACCTCTTCTTTTGCCCTTCATCATCTGTTATTACTCCTCCATTTGTGTCCCTTACTGGCCTCTCTGGCTTGGCAAACTTTCCTGCTAATCTCTTGGTGATGAAGTACAGATCTTTAGTTCTGCTCTGATAGGCTGTTTCTTCCGCCCCTGATGCAAGCGTCTCTAGGAAGTTCCGCTTGACTGCTCTAATACTTTGCTTGACGCTCCTATTTGCTTTGGTGTACTCTTCTTGTGCTTCCATTTGTGCGGCTCGTGTTCTGCTGTGGTTGACACTTGCCTTCTTGTTTAGTCTTTCCGCAACTTTCTGAGGTGTCTCTGCTGATAGCCACTCCTTTTGGGAGTAAGACTTGGAGCCCAGTATTTCTTTGCATGTTAAAGTCGCTGCTTCTTTCACGTTCTGCCACTTTTGCTCTATCGTCCCTTCTTCAAGCACCTACTCTAGGACCTGGCACTTGTTAGAGAGAGTGAACTTGGACTCTTCTTGCTTCCAGATGTCTTTCCGTGTAGCAGTGTTGTAACGTTGGCGTTGGCTGGATCACCCTGCCCAACATGACTTCATCTTCAGTTTCAATCGGAAAACAAGGAGCTATGGTCTGAAGCCACGTCTGCTCCAAGCTTGACACGTACATTCTGAAGAGAGCGACGAAACTTGCTTGCGATGGACAGGTGGTTAATTTGGTTCTCCGTTGACAGGTCTGGTGACACCCAATTTGCCTTGTGTATCTTTCTGTGATGGAAAACATTTCTTCCGATGACCAGATTACTTGTGGCGCACAGGTCGGCGAATCTCTCCTCGTTGTTGTTCATCTCGCTTAACCTTTGCTTCCCCATGATCTCCTCATATCCTCGGTTGTCGCTGTCGATCTTGGCACCCATTAGAATGATGAGGTTTCTCTTTGGTCTGTCTTGTGTGATGGTTGACAGTCTATTGTTAACGTTGTCCTTCTCATTCTCTTTACTGTCGTTCGTCGGCGCATAGCACTGGATTATGTCTACATTGATCCTTTTCTTTTTGGTAAGGAAAGAGGCCGCCATGAGCTGTGGTCCATGTGCCTCCCAACCGATGAGCGCTCTATATGCCGACTTGGAAAGCATCAGGGCTACTCCCTGGGTGTGTTATGCATCCTCCTGCACACAGCATCATGTATGTAAATAAACATACATAATTAACCTCACTTCAGCAATCGTAAACAATAAATATAAGAACCATTCGTGAATTTTATTTCAAAAATGCGTACCACTCAAAACCGAACTTGTGTAAGCATATAATGTTTAGACACTAACGTTAATATTAGTAATTTATAGCCACCACAATAATCGTGAACAACAAACAAACATTTAACAAGCTGTATATAAAGCAATTCACTTAAGAAATTCAAAAGTTCGCTAAACACAGTAAAAACTACCATTTAACATTGAACACTTAAAATACAAGTTTATATTTAACCTTCGTACATCGAATTGAACGAATAAGTCTTAGTGAATACAATCATCATACAGCGTGGGTTTGAGCGAATACAATGCATTTTAAAATAGTATAAAAATCAATTTGTTACCAAAATTATCAATCTATATATAAAAGTAATATTCAGTTTTCTGTATTCAATAGAAAGGATTTTAAGATATGTTGTCATTTGTATTTCATACGAAGCAACACACGCTGGAAGTTACTGTTTATCAGTTGAGCCTTGTTCTGGGAAAACTGGACTTAATGCATATGTTTTTCGCCCAGACTAATCAGGGACGAAACTTTCCGCTTAAATGGTTGTCGTTGGTTTTTCGTACGAAGTAACACGCACTGGAAGTAACTGCTCGTCCTTGGTTTTAAGTGGTGCAGGTATGTCTGTAAAATGCGATGCAGTTACCAATGTAAGGTACCCGTTGTCAGGCTGCGATATCGAACTTGCGACGTCCTCTATTTCATCATAGACCGCAACATCCAGCTCGAGGTATGAATGTCTGGGCTTCTGTTCAGAACGGTGCTAGGTTAGACAATGTACAGAATATATTTATTAACAATATACGCCTTTCCTTTAAATATCATTTTGTATACCCTTGCAATTAAATACTCTATCATATGGAAATTGACAAAATTGTTGTTATTTTCATTAAATGTAAGTATGTCACTTTTTAAAACATTTCATTCACTGTTATTTAGTATTAAAGCAGGACAACATATTGCCGTCATTTCACAGTTTTAATCCGGCATCGTAAACGGTAATTTTCATGTAATGCACTAAACCTAGTTTTACACATATATACCAATACACCACTTTTATCTTAATAATATTTTTATAATTAAGTATTGAGCTATGATACTTAATTATATATGGCGGTATCATAGTTACACATTGACTGGACATTGACTTTTTAGGAGCTGGAGCGAAACCCAGATCAGTTGTTCGTTTCAGATTGAAGTTTCTTAATATTTACTCTACATGCATGAAGGAATAATAAGTTTTTAAGAGCTATACATATATTTTCGTTAACTTAACCAGAAGGTCAGAAGGGAATGGAGGGTTGAGCAGAAGAGATTATGAGCAGCAGTTTTATATTTAGTCTTTCTCTCATCACCGAAATGCGTTGTTTCCAATTGTATAGTAAACTCTATACTCTGCATTACTTGTAATTGATTATATTTTAAAAAGGGATTTTCCACAGAATCCCTTTTAAAATGGTCATTTTAAAGGAAATTTCTTTTAAAAAAACCCACATTTTTCTCACTTTTTATAAGAAATTAAAAAAAATTTACGCTGACAGTACAACCCATCTTACATTCAGACAGGAAAATTGAACTGAAACTTAAATGTTATGCTGGCGGTACAACCTCCCAAAGGTTCAAAATAAAAACTGAATATTCTTTGAAAATGTTACGCCGGCAGTACAAACTCCCTAAGGTTCATAATCACATAGACAGATAATTGTTTGAAAATGTTACGCCGGCGGTACCAAATTCCAGCAAGGTATAATCACACAGTAAAAATCACACTGAAAAAAAGGAAGATAAACCACTTTTAAATGTTCAAGTTCTTAGGTTCATAATCACAACAGATAATTCTTTGAAAATGTTACGCTGGCGGTACAAACTCTCAGAGGATCATAATCAAAATGTTACGCCGGCGGTACAAACTCCCTAAGGTACCAATAGTAAAAATCACACAAACCACTTTTAAATGTTTAAGTTCTTAATTTAATAGTAAATTATACAAGTAATGTAAGTACAGAACACACACAATGATATAACCCTTAAAATGTAACTGAAAATGTTACGCTGGCGGTACAACCTCATAAATGTTCATAATCACAACAGATAATTCTTTGAAAATGTTACGCTGGCGGTACAAACTCTCAAAAAGTACACAATGACAGATAATTGTTTAAAAATGTTACGCCGGCGGTACAAACTTCCAAAAATGCATAATCACACAGAAAAAATCACACTGAAAAAAAGGAAGATAAACCACTTTTAAATGTTTAAGTTCTTAGGTTCATAATCACAACAGATAATTCTTTGAAAATGTTACGCTGGCGGTACAAACTCTCAGAGGATCATAATAACAACAGATAATTCTTGAAAATGTTACGCCGGCGGTACAAAACTCCCTAAGGTACCAATAGTAAAAATCGCACAAACCACTTTTAAATGTTTAAGTTCTTAATTTAATAGTAAATTATACAAGTAATGTAAATACAGAACACACAAAATGATATAACCCTTAAAATTTAACTGAAAATGTTACGCTGGCGGTACAACCTCCCAAAGGTTCATAATCACAACAGATAATTCTTTGAAAATGTTACGCTGGCGGTACAAACTCTCAGAGGATCATAAACACAATGACAGATAATTGTTTAAAAATGTTACGCCGGCGGTACAAACTTCCAGAAATGCATAATCACACAGAAAAAATCACACTGAAAAAAAGGAAGGTAAACCACTTTTAAATGTATAAGTTCTTAAATTATTAGCAAATTATAAAACAAGTCATAACAAGGGCTGTTTGTAAAACATGCATGCCCCCCATATGGGCTCTCCGTTGTAGTGACAGCCATTGTGTGAATATGTTTTTTGTAACTGTGACCTTGACCTTTGACCTAGTGACCTGAAAATCAATAGGGGTCATTTGCAAGTCATGATCAATGTACTTATGAAGTTTCATGATCCTAGCCATAAGCGTTCTTGATTTATCATCCGGACACCATTTTACTATTTCGGGTCACCGTGAAATTGACCTTTGACCTAGTGGCCTGAGAATCAGTAGGGGTCATCTGCAAGTCATGATCAATCTACCTATCAAGTTTCATGTTCCTAGGAATAAGCGTTCTTCAGTTATCATCCGAAAAACATTTTACTATTTCGGGTCACCGTGAACTTGACCTTTGACCAAGTGACCTCAAAATCGAACGGGGTCATCTGCGAGTCATGATCAGTGCACCTATGAAGTTTCATGATCCTAGGCATAAGCCTTCTTGAGTTATCATCCGGAAACCATTTTACTATTTCGGGTCACCATGACCTTGACCTTTGACCTCAAAATCAATAGGGGTCATCTGCAAGTCATGATCAATGTACCTATGAAGTTTCATGATCGTAGCCATTAGCGTTCTTGAGTTATCATCCGGAAACCATTTTACTATTTCAGGTCCCCGTGACCTTGACCTTTGATATAGTGACCTGAAAATCAATAAGGGTCAACTGCGAGTCATGATCAATCTACCTATCAAGTTTCATGATCCTAGGCATAAGCGTTCTTGAGTTATCATACGGAAACCATTTTCCTATTTCGGGTCACCGTGACCTTGACCTTTGACCTAGTGACCTGAAAATCAATAGGGGTCATCTGCCAGCCATTATCAATCTACCTACGAAGTTTCAATGTTCCTAGGCATAAGCGTTCTTGAGTTATCATCCGGAAACCATTTTACTATTTCGGGTCACTGTGACCTTGACCTATGACCTAGTGACCTGCATATTAATAGGGGTCATCTGCGAGTTATGATCAATCTACATATCAAGTTTCATGATCCTAGGCCTAAGCGTTCTTGAGTTACCATACGGAAACCATTTTACTATTTCAGGTCACCGTGATCTTGACCTTTGATCTAGTGACCTCAAAATCAATGGGGGTCATCTGCGAGTCATGATCAATGTACCTATGAAGTTTCATGATCATAGGCCCAAGCGTTCTTGAGTTATCATCTGGAAACCACCTGATGGACAAACCGACCGACAGACCGACATGTGCAAAGCAATATACCCCCTCTTCTTCGAAGGGGGGCATAGTAAATACAGAACACACAAAATGTTGTGTAAATTTTCAATCAGTGAAATTTTCAAAATAAAAAACAATACCAGTATACTAATATGTACTCAATCCACCAGTCAGCAGGTCAGAAAATATATATTAAATAGTGGGAATGATTCCATATTATTTATGTCACACTTAAATTAGTTCTCAAAATATACTAGTATTAAAAAATGCTAAACATTTTTTTTTAACATGTGAAGTCATTATGAAAAATTAAATATTTAAATAAAACAATCTTTACCGCTATTACATGTATAACCATTCAAAGTTCTTTAACAGGTGCAATTGCTGCAATTTGTATTTTCATTACTAAACAATTCTGTCACAATTTTAGTATGTATTGTAAGGGCAGAACTTTATTGTTTCTCTGAAATACTCAAACATCATATAGGACATACAAAATAAAACATTGGTAATCACAAATTAACAAAATCAATTTTAATTCAGCATATTAAAATGAAGACAAGTTCATACAAAGCATTTCTAAACCGAAATCGAAAAAATGTTAGAATAATGCACATGAACACATTCACAGTTACAATGGCTTACAAAGGCTGACTGAATACGAATTGTTCACCATTAGAACTTATTTTCTGTCTAGTTTCCCAAAAGATCTCAGGTTATTTTAAGATATTAAATTGATTGCAACAGTAAGAAACGTGAAATCTCTTTAATTAACTTTTGTTTATATAGCGAAAGAAATTCAAAAATAGTTTTATTTAAAATAATCTCATAAACCATTCTAACATATAAACTGTTATATACAAGTCCCATATTCTACTGACCGAAATGACATAAGAAGAATATGACCACCACCACTGAACAAAACCAATAATGAAAAAAGCATATACCTAAGTGAAAAGACAAGTTCTCATCAAGCATTTCAAAATGGAATTCAAACATTCTTTGGATAATGCACATAAACAAAAGTGCAGTAAAGAGAATCAAATTGTTGATTAGGGAATATTCAATTCCAACATTAAACTGAAGAAAAAGATGTAGAATAATGCTTACACTTGAAATATGATCATCAGTGTGATGTAAAATTCATGTTGTTTTTTTTTACTTCAAAACAAGAGTGCCAAACTGTCACAAGATACGCCCGTTCGGAGGTTTTGGACACCATGCTTAATGCTTGAAATGCACTAAGTGACCTCGAGACCTAGTTATTGACCCGGCATGACCCATATTTGAACTTGACCTAGATATCATTTAGATGTAACATCTGACTAAATTTGGTGAAGATCAAATGAAAACTACTTCAATTAGAGAGCGGGCACCATGCTAAATGCTTGAAATTCATTATGTGTCCGATCGTGACCTCGTTTTTGACCCGGCATGACCCATATTCGAATTTGATCTACATATCATCTAGACTCAACTTCTGACCAAATTAGGTGATGATCAGATGCAAACTACTTCAATTAGAGAGCGGACACCATGCTAAATGCTTGAAATGCACTAAGTAACCTTGTGACCTAGTTTTTGACCCGGCATGACCCATATTCGAACTTGACCTAGATATCAACTAGATGCAACTACTGACCAAGTTTGGTGAAGATCGGATGAATACAATTTGAATTAGAGTCCGGACAAAGTGGCGCCGTTGAAAATGCACTAATTGACCCTATGACCTAGTTTTTGACCCGGCATGACCCATATTCGAACTTGGCCTATATATCAACTAGATGCAACTGCTGACCAAGTTTGGTGAAGATCGGATGAATACAATTTGAAATAGAGTCCGGACAAAGTGGCCCCTTTGAAAATGCACTTATTGACCCTATGACCTAGTTTTTGACCCGGCATGACCCATATTCGAACTTGGCCTAGATATCAACTAGATGCAACTGCTGACCAAGTTTGGTGAAGATCGGATGAATACAATTTGAATTAGAGTCCGGACAAAGTGATGCCTTCCGCCCGCCGCCCGCCGCCCGCCGCCAAGGGGTTTCACATAATACGTCCCGTATTTTATACGGGCGTATAAAAAGGGCAATCATTTGCATGATTTGATAAAAAAAAATGAAGCTATCAGTCTCACAATTTGATTAAAATTATCTATGCATTTTTTTATAAAACAGAAATTTCACACCATAAAATTTAAGTTAATTCCATAACTTGACAGGGAAATGTCTTAGTATGAGAAACCTGACTTCAATCATTCAGAAAAATAACATGAAGTGCCTTAATATGTACTCTGGTTGCATATATTGATAACAACATTTATTTTAAGTTCACGACATTTTTAGTCTTGAGAAAATAGGTATAGCTTCTAGATGTGGCAATAGGATGACCTTACATCTGTCCCACCTCTCTCACCCATGAGGACCTCACTCTACTAACTCCATCAGAGTACTGGACTGAACACTCTCCTGAATAAAAGACATCTTGAAATGTAAGAATTTGAATGCTGTTATACAGCCAGGCGATATGATAATCATATGGTTATTAATTATGTCTTTTAAATTATAGCATTAGTACTCATAGCAATTGATACTGCAGAGTTAAATGTACAATGTTTTGCTGGAAAACTATAGTTTGGTACTCACAATGGGATATATAAAGAAACTGCATAAATATACCATTCATGTTTTCATAGCCAGAAATAACCAATATGATTGTCAATTTGAAATATCAAACACAGTTGTTGTGTGATGTGAAATGTCTTTGCATGTTTAAATTGTCACTTACATAATTAAAGGGTGTCTGACAGACAAATCCCTGCTATAGGTTCAATGAGTGAACGGGAAAAAATTGCCAAAACAAGATGGACTACAGCAATTCATGAATATCTGTTTAAGTTGAAATGGTACAATTCACTGCTTATGAATAAATTGTACAGCAATATGGATAAGTAACATAAAATCTACACAAAATAATAACTCTCTTTAATTAATTTCAATCGCCAACCCTCACGATATGAGTGGCAGTTCTTGATGATAATCATTCTGTATTTTTATGTTTAATGAATGAGAAATGAATAAGGAGTTGCACAACAAAAAAGTGTGACAGACATTACTGCAATACCAAACGCCTGTGGTGGGGTATAATAAAGCAGTTAGTTATTAATAAAGTTATGTAATATATATATATATATATTTCACTATGATTCTAAAAGTGTACCTTTCAAGCAAGGTGTTTTTAAAACTAACAGTCACTTTACTAGTTGAAAATATGCATGCTGTCAGCTTTTGACAAACAGACAAGAACAGAAAAAAGGGTTTATATGTTGAGTTTCACAATATAAACAAGATTATCATTGCATGCAATGCAAAATTCCCCTACTGGTCAAAATACCATTACAAAATTGTCAGCAACATTGTCAGTGTTGTTTTGATATATCCTATAGTTCCCTCTGGGCATACCGGTAGGGAACTTACAACTGATAATTTATTCACAGTAATTAAAGCTTAATTTTGTACATGGTCAGTATCATATGGGATTTTGTTCATCTCACTTGAAAATTGTACATTATTCGTAAAATATTTTATTATGTTTAAAATTACCGTTAGCATATTTTCGGATCAATTTGGCCGGCAACCATTCCTCTCGTCCGTCTTCAAATCTCCAGAATGCTTCAATTTCTTTGTCCTTTGATGAATTTTCCTTGGACTTCGAGCAATCTGTTTTCAGATAGAATAAAAGACCCTGAACTGAATTGATGAACTACCAACCATGAGCCATCTGCAGACAGTGTCATCCACTTGTCCGAGTGTTGGGTAGAGAAGAGGAAATCATTAGTAATAGTATTACGGTTAACTGTCCATGTAAAGTAAATGTTACCAGTGACACTCCAACACTCAATGTTCAAAATGGGGCACACATTTAGCAAAATAATATCAAGGTTTATCTGCCATTGATATATATGTTCACTTTGTGACAATAAACAAGAATACTTGACTATGACCAAATATCTATTTCCATTTTTTATAGAAATTGTCCTCAACAATAGGGTCAATAAACAATGAAATTTACAACATGAAAATGGGCCATAATTATGAGAACAGGTTATAAAACTAAAACTTTAACCCATTCTCCCAAGTGTGTTCTTATCTTTATGAGCCCAGCTCAAGTTTTAGGGCCCATGGCTACTGGACTCTCGCTAATTCATAGCCCTAATGATTCAATTTAGGCTTATTTGCCCTTGAGAACTGAGATGCATTTTTAATTGGTAAACATGAATACCTAAGTTGAACCAAATGTCTTTGACAGTCTCTGAGAAATGGACCATAAAAAATGATCATCTTGATAGTACAACTATTCATGGTTTTATTTGGGACAGGTGACAAGTTGAGCAGACCACCGTGTCGTCATCATTTTAGCACATTTTTTAAAATTATACCCAAATTATGTATTTCAATGGGTGAATAAACAGTAAACGGTAGATAAATTGTGAAAACTGTTGTTTATGTCTAAATCTTAGGATAATTGTGGGAAAGAATACTTCTATTAGCATTAACTTGACAATTGAATAACCAGAAAAATTTAATAGAAATATATTACAGAACATGTAAAAACAAGTGCTGTTTGTAAAACACGCATGCTCTCCAAATGGGCAGTTCATTGTAGTGGCAGCCAGGCCATTGTGACCTTTAACTTTGACCTAGTGACCTTAAAATCAATACCGGTCATCTGCCAGTCATGATCAATGTACCAATGAAGTTTCATGATCAAGGCCTAAGCATTCTTGAGTTATCATCCCGAACCACTGTGACCTTGACCTAGTGACCTGAAAACAATAGGGGTCCTCTGCCAGATGGACCGACAAACCGACCAACAAACAGACCGACTGACATGTGCAAAACAATATTCCCCCTCTTCTCCGAAGGGGTGCATAAAAATATTTATTACATATAAATCAGGATAACTCACTTTTGATCAAGTGTCAATGTATGTCAACTTATATCTGATCAACTGTCACTGGTGTCTCAAACAGGGTCTTTATGAGGTTATTTGGTACTTGAAGCCTGGACATTTGTGTCTATGCCTAATAACTAAAACTGCATATTCAGGTTTAAAAACATTGAAATATTAGGCAAATTAATGGGGTTGGCATAAGAAGATGTGTGTTCACTCAAAGTGGTCTTAAACCAGTTTTTGTGAATTATTCTAAACTCTGTAAGTCAAGAAATAGTTATCATTTATAAAAAAGATCCATTCATTAAGTGTTCAAGAATATTATTAGAAATATATGCACTTACGCTCTGTCAGTTGACGCCTCAATTCTGAGTTTTCCGTTTCCAGTTTGGAACATTTTTAAAGCATTATTATTTACACGAATGTTTGCTTACAATTGGTAGACAACTTACGGGAAGGGGCTTCGGCACATTGTCAATGTCTGTGGGCACATCACATTTATCAGCTTTTGGAGAGTATCGGGAATATGGATCTTCAGTATGCAGCTGCCTTCGGCGTCTTCAATTACACATGTTAAACTTCAGACATATAATTATACGACAACATGTGTGTTCACTTATTCCAAATTATGTGCACAAAAACTCGTGTTACTTAGAGAGTGCACTATCTTAAATGACTGAATGAATAACTCTCACACGTATGAGCATCACATACATAGTAAAACTAACTGAATTGTTGCAGATATATTATTTGACAGCATGTAAAGCAGAATATTTGTTTTTCTTGTCAAATATATATTTCTTCACGCGAAACGCATACGTGAAATTTAAAATAATATCACTTAGCTTACCTTTTGTAAACGAAGATAACAACTGCTGCCGCAACTATCACAAAGACACCAATTCCAATGCCGACGTATCCAGATGTCGAAACTGATCGTGATTCAGGCGCTTGAGTGAAAGACACAGGCGCTTGAGTGGTAAAATCCGCTAATTTGGAGGTAAAATCAGAATGATGGTGATGAATAAACGATCGAATTTAGCAAAAAGTATTCTTACATTTATTAATCCGAACGAAAGCTGAACCTGGTATATCAAACTAAAGTGAAGGGTCTGCACTCAAAATAAGGGTCGGTCACGGTTATGCAAACAAAAAACGTGTTATTGTGCGCCTGAACATTATTTTTGTTTTTATTAATTTTTTGAGTTTTTTAATGATTGAATGATTGAACTTAATTCGATATAAACCTGGAATAAAACATGAGTTTTAGCTAAACTATATTTAAAGTATAATTGAATTTTACAGTAAATTAAACACAACGTAACTTTGCAGGTATTATTGATGACATACAATATAAACGTGTTTAAGATTTGGATAATAAGTAAGATGACACGAAATGTGATTTAACGTAGAGAAAAATAAATAATTTCAGGGGAATTGAAAATAAAAGAAGTAAACGTAACTTTTCATGTCGTGTTATTTTCTGACAATGTTAATCAACATGTAAGCTTAATTTGCCCAAAAATTCACAAATTTATTACACGTATTGTGTTAAGGAATATGTACACTGACGAAAATAAGAGGTTGTACTTGGTCGAATGATGCACGGTACAGATATGAATAATAATATTGTAGTAAAAATCAAATTAATTATGCGTCATGGCGTCCGGACAATCTCATGTTCGAAATTTTTGTTCATATGTATGAAGAAATAAAAGCGGATACAAGAAGACTCGTGATCAGTCATCTTTGTTCTGCAGCTGTATATCTAGAACAAAAGACATCCGTTTCCATTTTAAGGTCGATTGTCTAAAGATATTTCATGTTCAAATCCATTTTGATAATATTTCGAAGGTACATTAGACGATGATATTCGTAGTAAACTATAAAACAATAAACTAGGTCATTTGTTAATGTACCATTGCCGTTGAAAAGTTGACACGTGCCCGTGGGTTCGGGATTTGTGATGACTCCTTTCCGTAATACGTGGAAGGACCACTGGAAGTTGGTGAAGTCCGTGTTGTTTTCGTTTGTCAGGACGAACTCCTTGTCCGGCCTGTTGACGCTTGCGGGGGACAGAGTGAGCATGTTCCAGTTCTGTGAAACAGAAACATTTCCAGGTAATATGAGTCGTGTTCTGAGAAAACTGGGCATAATGCTTGTGCGTAAAGTGTCGTCCCAGATTAGCCTGTGCAGTCCACACAGGCTAATCAGGGACGACACTTTCCGCTTGAACTAGATTTTCGGTAAAAAGGGACTTCCTTTAAACGAAAAATACCATTAAAGCGGAAAGTGTCGTCCCTGATTAGCCGGGACGACACTTTACGCACAAGCATTATGCCCAGTTTTCTCAGAACACGACTCATATGATAAATCTGTAGCGTGGGTGTGCACCAACAACGGCAGCTACAATTAAATGCATAACTATTAGAAATACATTCTACGGAACTACAATTTTAATGTTTAGTTAAGTTATCGATGTCCCTTCATATTCGATACCGTATTATTTATGGAGATGTTGATTGCAAAATTACTATTTTTTAATTTATTTAAGTTTTACGCGACATCGTTGTATTTTATGATTGTGAAGGAGAATATTACATTTTAAAAATAACATAAAAAAACACCACTTAATTTTTTTCGTATTTATAAATAATAGATAAATGTTTTCATCGACCTTTTGAACAAACACATTATACAAAAATCGCCTTGGATTATGTTAAAGCTAACAGCAAAGTTGATTGATATATAAAAGCTTACCACGACATCTTGTACGTCTTGATTGAACATGACTAACAATATCGCCATCCTGCCGGAAACCAATCCTATTTGCGGTGCGCGGAAGTTGCAGTAATACTGGATCCTAAGTAAACCGGACTCTTCGGACCACGGCTTTGAGCCGCGCTCAATTTTTTTTTTTAATCGGAGTTTATTTACAGGTCCTACCGGCCTCTTCACGAGGTTTTTGAGGTCCGACCTGGAGCCGCGCTCAATCGGAACTGAAACCAATTTAAATGTTTTTATGGGTTACTTTCATAACAATCAATTTATAAACGCAATTTTATTTTAGTGTTGTTATCGAAATGACTCTAGTGTAAATGATTGCGTGTTCTGAAATTATTGTGAAGTTTTAATAGGTTTCGCATTTATTGAACACTTCTATATTTTTATTATCTTCAAATTTTTTTGTACATCTCTTATTTGAACTCTATAATATTCACATTTTGTATTCATTTGAATGCGGAAAAGTAACGGTGTGTATTCGACCTGAAAAAGTTATTTATCAATTGTAATTGCATTAAATATTTTATAAAACCAGTTAAGATTTCGCAAGAAAGTGTTTTGCTTCAAGACACAAACGATTTGATTATATGATAAATGGAATACTAATGTCTACAATGAATCTAAACTTCATACAAAAATGTGATTAAACTTCACATATAATCACGTTTACGCTGAGTTAAAGGGTATCTAATGGTACTGATATAGGCTTGCGTTTAATGTGAGGCATATAAAGACATGGCCATTTGTTTGCACTGGCATTTCCAACAAAAATAGTTAAGGTAGGTCGAAAACGTTAGTTTCGCGAGTTCGAAAAATTGTTTGCAGAGTTAATAATTAAATCAGGAAATATGCAGAACTGATTGACAAGTTATGTGTTGAACTATTTTTAATGGCCAAAACATTAAAGTTTGCGTCAATAAAACATTCTAAAAGCATGTGTGTCTGTTACAAAAATGTTTATGATCGTTACCAAATATAGGATGTGTCGACTTAGTGGAAGGAAACAACACTTGTATTTAACGCCAGAGCAGTATTTAAAGTTTAATTAAGTATAAGAGTTTGTTCAACTTGACGTAAAATTGGAAGAATGATTGGACTTAAATTCATTTAAACCTTCAGGGTCGACACTTTCCGCTTTAATGGTAGTTTCACCTTCAAGAAAGTTTTTTATAAGCCAAAGTCAAGTTTAGGCGGAAAGTGTCGTCCTGGTCCTGCAAATGTATTTACAGTACAAAAATGACATCCATTTTAATTTCAAGGCAATCGTCTATTTTTGTTAATTTCGTGTTTCAATCCGCTCTGAGACATATTCCGAAAGCACTTTTGACGATGAAAAATAATAATGAAATGGTAATAATAAAATAACGAAACTTTTGGGAGTAAACCGTTAAACAAACAAGTAGGTCTTTGGAAAATGTCCGATTACCAGTGACGAAATCAGTGACGAGCTGACATGTTCCAGTGGGTGCGGGGGTGGAAGTGCGGACGGGAGGACCATAATCGATGTCTCCTTTCCATACCACGTGGAAGGACCACTGGAAGTTGGTGAAATCCGTATTGTTTTCGTTTGTCAAGACGAACACCTTGTCCGGACGGTTAGCGCTTGCGGGCGACAAAGTAAGCATGTTCCAGTCCTGAGAAAGAGGAAAACTTCCGGGTAATATGATATATAAGTTCCGTGGGTGTGCAGCTATACAAAGCTTTGTTCACAAAGTGTTTACACTCTTCGTGACCAACATTGCAATTTAAAGTTTAACTATCGATGTCTAAGCGTTTGTGGTATCGTCTGACATACAGTGGTGTTTATTGCATATTCTTCGTGAAGAGGGATCGAAACAAAACGATGTGTTATTTCCGATGACTTTTTGATCGTGTTTTCGAATGTTTATTTAAGTGTTAGATAAACGTTTTACATGACATTGTTGTTGTTGTTCTCCAGTGATCGTGAAGGAGAACAATACCGGTAAAGCATATCATAAAAATGCATGATGTTTTAAAAAGAGCTGTGCTTAATTTTCTCTATCACACATTCAAACATTCTTTCATTTCACATCAATAAATAAATTAGTTTATCGACCGTTTAAACTAACACATTATATAAAACAGAAATATAAAAAACAATATACATGGCGTTGATGTTGATTGATTTTTTTGTTTTGTTTTTGTTGGCTGAAAACGACCGTCAGTAAATTCAGTAAGATTACAGAGTTATGAGTATTGGCGGAGTTTTTTTTCTGAACAATTCTTTGCCGCATTATATCTAATTCATATAAATCAGGAGGAACTTATTTACAATCTTACGTAGATTTTACTCTGAGAGTGTAAAATCCGAACAAAGGCTAGTATTTGTGACAACAAACTTGGAGCTGAAAATGTGGTGTTCCAATGTTTATGAATCGCCTTGTCCATCACAAAACTTGAGGGAGCAAAATATTCATTAAAACTCGGTTCAGCAACTCGATAAGTACCCGTGTATGCGGTGCAGAACGTTTTCTATTTAGCTTAGTTAAGATATTTAAACAAGTGCGATTGTTCCAGTCATTCATTCGTGCATACTGGCTTAAAATTTCTTCAACATTTTATTGGCCGTAAATAAAGCTCAATTAATGTAAAGACATGAGTAAGACAGCTACGCCAAATAAGCCTAGGATAATTTTCACGCTAAAAGAGCAATTGCTTGATATATCAATGCTTACCAAGATATCCTGTACGTCTTGATTGAAAATGACTAACAATCTCGCCGACCTGCTGTTGACCAAGCCTACTTCTGGTGCGCGGAAGTTGCAGTAATACTGGATCTTCAGTAACCCGGTCTTGTCGGACCAGGGGTCCGGACCGCGCACAAATGGAACTGAAACTGTGGTAAAGTTATGCAATAGTAATGGTATTATATATATAATCACATGGTACTGTCCTCAAATTGTGTAATATATCTGGTGAGGCAAAATAACGGCAAGGCTCGCAGAGCTGTTGTTTTATTCGCGCTGAGCCTGATATTTTACAGAATGATATGGGTCTAAATGTGCTTTTCTGTGAATCATACCTTTACTCCCGATTTATTTAAAGACAGAACTTAAAATAATCCCTTAGACGCTTAATTTTCTTTGCAGCGGGAATGAATATGTTGTATGACTTGTGTATTGTTACCTTATGAGCCATAGTGCTTAATACTTGTACAATTGGAAATGTTTGCTATTAGCGTAGCTTTTTGTTTCTTATTTTCTCGGTTAAAAATTGTTAATTTAATTGAATCTGATTCTATTATCAAAAGTGAGAAATGTATATTAATTCAGATTATTTTGACCTACTTCCAAACCTTGACAGATGCAAACACTGTTATCGTGATATACCGAATTATACCAGACATCTTTTATCAGGCAGATATTTATGTTGTTGTATGATTAATGGTTATATTTTGTATCTTTAATTACACATGTAACATACATGGACAATTGTGTTTCCCCGATCAAAGCTCATATCAAAGTACTGCCGTCTTGACCCATAATGATTGTGATGTTTTAACCATTTTAATTGTAAGGGGAACAAAATACAATCAAATTATACAAAATATGCACTGATTTGCAATCTATAAAGAAGTTTATAAGATCCTTCCGCACACGAGGCTGCATTATGTGATGAATCACAGTGCGGTGCAGCACTGTTACATATACATTTTCAGGACTCAGGAATGTTTGGGGAAAAATAAAATAAGGTTGCAATTTCCTGCCATTTACTTTTTTAATAACAGATATTCCATTTAAGTGTTGTCTTGTGCTGACAGGAGAAACCGACGTACCCGGTAAAAGAGCCTCACCTATCCGATATGTTTACTACGAACCAAACGCACATGCGCCGGGAGCGGAGATTGAACCCAGGCCCCCTAGGTGAGAAGAGCGTTTTCAAAACACTTAGCTAAGCGGACAGCCCGATTTTGCTTGTGACGGCAATGGTGATTAATAACAAGAAATATCTTTAAAAAAGATATACGGCGTTGATAGTTCAATGAACGAGATCAAGGATAGCGAATGTCTTTTTTCTGTGCAGTTCTTAGCTGCATCACACGCAGTACGGGATGTTACGCGGAGTTTTCGCGGCTTATTTTACATTATTACATATTGCTGGCCATAAACCTATAAATACAAAACAGAAAACCAAAAGAAGAATGGAAGTGAAATTAAAACATACGAGTCAACCGGCCACACGAGAAGTATCCGTATTTATAGGCGCGTTCTTCGAACAAACCTCTTTTAGTGGTTTGTCGGGCATTGCTATTTGATTCGATTATTAACAGTACCGATAATCATCGCGCTCATGCTTAATACATTGGTCAATATGGTGGAATAATTATTGTTAAATTAATCAAAAATAATATTTATCATTGTATTGTTGAAAACACATTAAGAATCTATATATTTCTGGTCTAAAGAAAATTCCAGGTCACCTAGTTCACGGATAGCGTATTTATTATATAACGAACTCCGGTGATGACCTGTATATAAACTCTGACATTCATACACTGGCCGCGAATTGACCCGATACCTCGCGGGTTGAAATGCAATGTATTAAAGTGAGGCCTCGCTTCCACTGCTTTTTATACTTTTACATGTTAACATGTTGACAAGAATATGGAAGTAAGTACTAAATATGAGAACATAGCCTTTAAATATAAACGCGTTGCGCTGGTAGTTCTCTGAAAATAAAAGGTGCACGCACAAACTGTATTGATGTCGAGAATTGAGTGTAAAACTGTTCTATCTATTAAGCCTTTTCATTAGAAATAAAATTGTTTCATGCAGTAAAACAGTGTTACAAAGACGCGGATATGTTTCCAATGTTCTGGTGGAATACTCAAATCAGCCAATGGAATAAATGAAGTGTATTCATTCGTACCTAGCCGCGGGAAATTTTATTTGAATTTTATTGGACACTTACAAAGGTCAGGAGAGGTGAAAAGCTGGCTTAATACAGCTTACGCCGAAAAAGAGACAATTACTGCGAGGATTGTAGAAATTAAGTTTGTTGCATATTAAGTTATAAATAGATTGATTGTCATCACCATTGAACCCACATACCGCATTGCTGCCCTTGAATGACTAAATTACACATTTAAAAGAGGTGCTTTATTTTAATGCTTACCTAAACAAAATGCGTTTCCAAATAAGAGCACATACATCGCCAAGTGCATATGTCCATCTTTTCTCATTTCTGAAAATAAATTAAAATAGATATAATAAAGGCAATAATATGTACATTTCTTTAAAACAAGTAATACTAACGGCGATAAAATCGATAAAAACCGTGCTAACAGCACAGGTAGCTTAAAACTGAACTGAACTTGCTTTCAACAAATCATAGTAATACAAATCAATTAAGGCTTATAAGAGAATTTTAAGATATGTGGGGACAATAACATGACGGTGGTATTCTTGGTATTTTAAACAGCTAAAACGATCGAAACGATTTATAAAAAAAATCTTTATGCGCGAAAAATCTGACATGTCTAGCAAAGTCTTCAAAGGTTAGCGGAACAGTAATAGCGTAGAACTAGTTTTCCAGCGCCAAGGATACATACTACCAAGACATTATTGGAGACGAAGAAGGGTTTAAAAGAAAGTTCGTTGCAATAAAAATCCTTTTTACTGGGTAGATAGCAGGACAACTTACGCCCATTACATACAAGCGAAGTAGCTCTTGCTAATTACTTCATGCCATACTTTGCAGATAAGATTATTAAAATAAGTACTGACCTGGAAAATTTACCTCTCTTGAAACCAAAACCTCCTCTTAATGATGAAATAAAACAACAAATATATCGATTCCATGCTCACCACAAATACTTTTTAACTGCACTGATATTTATCCGGGAAAATACAATGTGACACATATTTAAAAAAAAGATACTGTTTGTCTCAATCCAATATTCGTTTGAGCATGTTTATTTCGGTGTTCAATTGCCCCTTTATTACGCACAAACCGATTATCTCAATTTCATCAGATATGGTAAAGGCAATTACTAAGTAACTCCAGGATGTCATAAATCACAGTTCACAGGGGAATGTCTGATCATTAAACACAACTGATATAACGGGAATGCACGAAAAAAAAATTACATACCACCACAAAGGTGGTAAACGCCATTTACAAAACAGGAAAACGATATAGATTTATGATATAAACAACTTGATATTTATCAATCACAATAAATAGTAAAGATGGTTCTTGTTACACTTATTGGCAGTTAAATCTGCGTTATTTGTATGTTTTTCTTTCAGTCTAATGTTCAAATTTATCAATACTGTAAACAAATTATTCAATTTAAAAGAAAATGAAAAAAAAAAATAAATATTATCATGTACTTGCTTTATTTAAGGCTTCGGAGTATGGTTGATTCAAAGCAAAGCTTACATTTTCGACAGCCCCTTTAACATTATTAAAAATGCACTGGCATACCCATTACATTGAAAATAATAATTATATAATAATGCATATTATGATAATTATAATTTAACCTATTGAAATCGCTGTTTCAAACATTATACGGCTTATTTATAATGATAACTTTGCTTCCTGACATTGTCAGTGATGAGTCCTCAGACCAGCTTTACTGAGACACTTATGAAAAACTCGTATTTTTATAAAGATGCAATTAGATGTATTTATATAAATTATTGTTACTAAATATGATAGTTTTGTTGTTATCATTATTTAGTTGTTATACTGTTTATTGTCGCATTTAATGTCGATTTAGTGAATAAATAGATGTCTGTATGCATATGTTTTACGTTCCTGTAACTACATCTTGTGCAAGTTAGAGCGCATGCGCGGAAAATCCTGAATGTAAACAATAACAATTAACATGTCTATATTGGAAGAAATTGTCATATGCAATAACTAACAAACACTACTGTGCATTTAATGGTCTACATAATCTGTAAATAAGTATTTTAAAATGTCCATATAAACCACTTTCGGGCTAATAAGCTGGCCAAAAATTTATTATGGTGCAGAAAGTCAGTATAGACGTTTGCCCTGTAAGTTACACTCTGACCGTGAATGAAGCCACGTGGTTCTTACGCGCAACAAATCGTATCATATATGTAAACATTTGCATAATGTTACTTTCAAATGCTGTAATGCAAAGTTAAGTTATAGAGAGGATAAGACCTCTGTTTACATTCGGACCAAATATCTCAACGTTTTACCAAAACCTTTTAGGACGCAAAGTGTTACTGTGAGTGAAACTACGTCTCATATCAATGTTTGTTAATATTTGTTTAACATTTGTCCGATTTTGTAAATGTATGTAGAATATAAAGAAGTGAAACTTCAGCCGCTGGAGCACTATTACATTTTTATTATATACAATTTGTTGGTCCTTTATTTAAGGCAAGTGACCAATTACCAAAACAGTACGAAATAGCACAATACGAATCACATACACAGAAGATGTAGATTTAACAATTCATCGAAACCATACATATTTATATTTATCAAAGCTTAAGAACTATGACAACTAATTAGGAAAGACAACTTAAGAAAAGTTCCTTACTAAGAAGCAGGGCATTCCAACTACAAATCAATAACACAGATATTTTAAGTGTTCCGAATCACTTACAAGTACTTATTTTACATCATAAATATTTTACAATGACATTTATTAAAACTTCTTTCACAACAGTCAACTCGCTTGATATTAAAGATGCACTGTTCAAAATAAATAAGTTCACCAAGGCATGTTTACTACTACACCAATACAAGCAGTCGAAGAATAATAATTAGTTTAGTGAATAAATATGTCAAGTATGGACATATATAGGTCTTCAAACAGCAAAAACCAAACAGTTTGTAAAAGAAAGCGCAGCGTTGCGTGAAACATAAGATAATTAGAAACACAAGCAAGACCGCCTAGATGGATCTAGAGAGTAAATAAGAATTGGGAAATGTGATGATTAAAAGTTACACGTCAATTAGAGAAACTCTGATTAATATATAAGTCAGTTATTAACAAAATTGAGCCTCTAGGATAAAACTGGCTTTAACAAGGAATGAGAGAAGCTTAACGAATCGATTGAGTCGATAGAAAAACCAATTATGTGAAGAATTTAGAAAAAGCAAATATTAGCACAATCAATCCGAAAACATGAAAAGAACATGAAATAACTTCAGAATGTGACAGAATTATGCAGCAAAGAGCAACAATATGAAAATTCGTGATATTTCATGATTCAGCAACGAAGGTAGTACAATTCGTGAAAAACATGGTGCAAGTCGGAGGCTTTCGGATACCGATACAGCTCTTCATCTTCCCAATATACACAACAATAACTCAGAAATTAAAAGTACGCTTCGTATCTTCGGGCAGTGAGAGATGAAGTTATGAGTCAGAGACGAAAAATGAAAAATAATGGGGTTTGTTTTATAAATGGAGACTGAACGCTACCCAATCTTTACATCTTGATATTTATTTGAAATAGAGGAGTCACATGGTTCTGGTCATTAAATTGCGCCATTTGTTTTACAAAGACAGGTTCAGGAAGATCCAGTGTGTGCTATAAAAAACAAGAGTTAATACCATGCCCATAAAATACGCTGGATCTTGAATATATACATAGCATTAAACACATATTTAGCTAATAAATAAGTAACTATAGATAAATAAATATGTTTGCTTCTATGTAGATAAATATAAACGTCATTTTTGAGTCACCGCTGTGTACATCCATTACGAAAAAATCTAATGTACTAAATAATATGTTCGTAAAGATATAAAAACGGAACTCTTTTCTTTTTTTAAAGCTATAGAGCCGGCAGTGATAATTATTCAACCTTTGTAACATTACTTACGGTCTTGCTTTCGTACTTTTTTGCTCATGTATTCATGTCAAACATGAATTGAGTTGAAATAAAAGGTTGTTTGACTTTGACTTGACTTGCAAATTAACAAGTTATATTGTAAACAAGGCGATCCATTAAATACAATCATTGATGGATGACATCCTATCGCGATTCAAGCGATGTTATGTCGTTTATGTTTAAAAACTATCAAAACAAAACATTATGGAGACACCTACTTTGGTTTTGATGTAAAGATAATTCATGCAATTAGCACATATGGTACATCCTTTTCACAGTCAAAAATCTGATATAAAACAGTGTTATATAAAA
The DNA here is from genome assembly GCF_020536995.1 of Dreissena polymorpha. Taxonomy (NCBI): domain Eukaryota; kingdom Metazoa; phylum Mollusca; class Bivalvia; order Myida; family Dreissenidae; genus Dreissena; species Dreissena polymorpha. The sequence continues at coordinate 62,596,356 of NC_068357.1, read as the reverse complement.
ATAAAAAAGTACTTGCTAGACTTGCAATTTCTTCGTTTTTTCATCGCACTATAATAAATACAATATGTTTACGTTTTAAACATAATATTTGTGATTAAAAGTTAAATTAAATTAATTTCATGTTATCAAACATCAAATAATACAAATGAATGGCTTAAACAACAGACAACGGACGTTGATTACATGTATTTACAATTGGTTAGGCTTTTTTGCAATAAAAGGTGGCAATTTCAACCCAAGCTACCAGAGGTCAAACCCGCTATCTGGGCGGAGAAGAACGCGATGCAAGGAAAGCGCCACGTCAGTCTGGGTAGGTGGGCTTGCAGCGCTCGGCTATCTTTTATAAGGGTAGTTTCATTAATTATAGTTGATACGATGTTTGATTTTGAAAGCATTCTAATGTGTAAGCTTGGTTTGTATCCCAATCGAAGTATTTCTGTTTGTTTGACATTGTAATTAATTCAAAATCAAAAAAGAATTTTTTCTTTAAACATTAATCAACATAAATGTTGTGTATAACATTAAAAAAGGAATGTGTTATAAACAGAAAATCATCAATTCAAATATCAAGGCTGCAAGCGTAAGTCGTCGCTATAGTTTAAAACGACTTGCCGAAGGTCACTTCAATACTCGTGAGTTCAAAGTTCAAAGTTTATTAGCAACCGGCAATAAAAACATGCCTTTAGCCATTTACAAAATAAGTATTGCAAAGACAATAAGAACGGTTAAGTAATATCATCACACACACAAAATATACATATAAATATTCAAGCATAATATACATGCATATATAAAATATAATTATGTGACGGAACATTGATATACTTTGGATTTAGGAACAGATAGTTCTGTAAGGGTATAATTTTTATATAACATAGCTTCTTTTAGGTATTTACAAATTCCTAATATAATATTTATTTTTTTCGATGACATAGTAGTTTGGAATAAATGTACGGTAGGCCTAGAGATATGTCCAATAAATTTCAATCTTAATTGTCTATAATTGTCACAACAAATTAGATAGTAATACATCAATTTTCTAACACAATTTACATAGTTCATTGAACTCCAGCCTGTACATGAACAGTAAATATTTTACACCATGAAAAAAAGCGTCAATGAAAGAATCTTCTTTAACATTATCCAGTATGTAAATATATGAACAATTAACACATTTAATTTAATTTTATCAATTATTGTTTTATATACGTTATATATATATATATATATATGTATATATAATATATTGTATTATATTATGTATACATCAGCAGTAATTAACTATTAGTGAATTTTATTTAACAAATCTTTTATCAGTCAAATTCATACTTGCGTTAGCACATAATTTTTGGCAAATATAAGCAATTTATAGCCCCCAAAAATCATCATAACAAGCAAAAAATATAGCCTGCAATAAATAAAACAATACTGTAAATATAATGATAATAATTTTTAATATTATGTACGCTTAAGACAAGTACTAACTACTCTGCTACACGCCTTTAATAGTGTAGGCAACAGAAGTTGATCTTTGACCTTCATACATCGATTAGATTGATTTAGTTTTAAATCCAATTAACAGTCAAAATCGACGAATAGTTCGTACACTATTTCGAAAAATAAAGTTAACACATACACAATCAATGTTCCTTATAGCAATTGCCAAATTTTCAACGCCAAATGTCCTCTGGTAACATAGATTTAACAATATACAAAATTATTGTGTGTGTGTGTGGGGGACACAAATAGTGGAGTAAATTTAAATAATCTACAAAGTTTACCATCACAAATTACAACTGTAACATCTTTGAAAAGACACAAACGTAATCAACCTCTCATACCCCAAGAAATGCAATACACTAAATGGTCTAAACGAAAAAATATCTTGCCTTACATTGAACTGTCCTTCTGTTGTCAGAAACAAAGATGTTTTGATTGGTTAATATCTGAGAGAAGAAAAAATCGACTTTGCCGTATTCACAGAAACCTGGTTCTCAGATGAAAAGCAACACCAAATAGATACCTCAGACTTAAATCAAAATGGTTATACAATGAGTACTGTAAATCGTTCAAATAGAACAGGCGGCGGAGTGGCTTTAACTTGTCGGACTGGGGTTACTGTACGAAAAGTGTCAAGTAGTAATACCCGGACATTTGAACATGGTATATGGCAACTGATTCTCAAAAACATTACAATTAATGTAATTGGCGTTTACAGATCACAATTATTAGGGACTGAACATCAATTTTTAACAGAATTTTTCGAATTCATGGAGGACATTGTTCCCAACTACTCAAATCTTAATATTCTTGGAGATTTCAACTTGCATGTTAACAAAACTAACAGTGTTGTGACTGAATTTAAGAATTCTCTTGTAGCAATGGGTTTGGAACAACATGTTAATTTCAGCACACACACAGAGGGAAATACACTCGACCTAGTAATCTCTGAGGCTACAAATGGTATTGAAATCAATTCGTGTGAACCAGGCCCTTTCTTTTCGGACCATTGTGTAGTTAAAGTCGTTACCAAAGTACAAAAAGAAAAAATCAAGAGTCAAACAATAAAATTTCGAAATTTTAAAAACATAGACCACTCAGCATTAACTAACGACCTCAATGAAATGTCAATTGCAGACAAAGTAGACACTTTTATAGAGCAATTTGAAGATAAAATCTGTAGAATTCTTGATGAACACGCTCCATACATTGAGAAAAACAAAATATGTCGTGCACCAAAACCATGGTTTAATGAAAATATTCTTGAACTAAAACGTAAAACACGCAAACTGGAACGCATGTGGAGAAAATACAAACAACCAGACCAATATGAACTTTTCAAAAATGCCAGAAATAAATACACTTTCGAGTTGAATGCAGAGAAGCAACGATCGCTTAGTCAAAAATTAATTGATTTTCACAGAGATTCTAAAAAACTCTACAAGTTTGTATCAGAATTAACAGGAAAAAATACTGATAACCCTATGCCGGAAGGTGAAAGCGACACCGCGATAGCTGAAAATTTTGCCGATCACTTCCTGGATAAAATTAACAAAATTCGAGATGCCCTTGCAATTTTCGAAAAATTCACACCCGATCACAAGGAAGTGCCATGTTTCGGTATGTTCGAGGAGCTAACCCAAGATGAAGTGAAACAGATCATCAATCATCTTCAAACAAAATCATGCGAACTAGATGCATTGCCAACAAGAGTACTAAAATCATTTTTAAACGAGTTACTACCGTTCGTGACAAAATTGGTTAATCTCTCTCTGAGTCAAGGAGCTTTTCCTTCAAAATTTAAACAGGCAATAGTAAGACCACTTCTTAAGAAAATTGGACTAGACCTGAGTTATGCCAACTATAGACCAGTGAGCAACTTATCATTTCTATCGAAAGTGATTGAAAAGGCTGCTATGTTTAGACTCAATATACACGTAAATGAAAACAATCTCCTTCCAAAAAATCAGTCAGCCTACAGACAATTCCATTCTTGTGAATCTGCTTTACTTAGACTAGTCAATGATATACTCGAAGGTATGGAAGAACAAGAGGTTACAGCACTTATCGCCATTGATTTGAGTGCTGCCTTCGATACAGTCGATCATGACATTCTACTAGACGTGTTGCAAAAACAATACGGTGCATGTGGCACGGCACTAAACTGGATAGACTCGTATCTTCGTCCAAGAAGCTGTCGCATAAGTGTTAATTCAGCTTTATCGGCGGCACGTTCTTTGGAGTGTAGTGTCCCCCAGGGTAGTTGTCTTGGTCCATGGCTCTACCTGACGTACGCTGGAACACTGTTTGATGTCGTTCCTCCCTCCATCACAGTCTACGGTTTTGCAGACGACCACACCGCAAACAAGCGATTCAAACCTACATCTTCTTCTGTTTAAAGAACTGCCATTCAAGAACTTGAAAGTTGTGCACTCGTTATTAACAACTGGATGAACGAGAATAAACTGAAAATGAAAGCATCAAAAACGGAATTCATCATGTTCGGTAGTAGACCCCAATTAAATAAATGTCAATCTAAAGAAATAGATATTGCTGGTGACACTGTTAAAGCAGAAAAATGCATACGGTATTTGGGTGCATATTTAGACGAAACACTAAATTTTAAAGAACACATCAAAATTAAGTGCCGTACAGCCATGTACAACTACCTTAAAATCAAAAACATAAGGAAATACTTAACAAAAGAAGCAACAGAAATACTCGTTTTGTCTTTGGTAATATCCCATCTAGATTATTGTAATCTCATCTTGTATGGAACAGCTCAATGCGAAATAAACAAAATGCAACGTATCCAAAACATGTGTGCCAAATTGGTACTCGGCCGACAGAAATATGTCAGTTCTGTTGGTAACGCGCCAAAATACCTTACAGAACTTTTAAAAGAAAAAGTACCAGCACGTAACCTACGATCTACCGTCTCGTATGACGGATGTTATGATGTAAAACGCACAAAGAGAAAAACTTTCATGGACAAGAGTTTCGGAGTTGTTGGTCCGAAACTGTGGAATGACCTTCCATCAAGCATCCGGACTTCCGCATCAATAAACATTTTCAAAAGGAATTTGAAAACATTTCTCTTCAGAGACTTTTACAACCTATTTTAATTGGAATACCTGTGATTTAAAAAAATAATCGAGACTCAGTTGTACGGGCTTATTGTTCACTAGGACTCATAGGACCAAGCAATTAAAGAATTGTGCGGGCTTCTTTGCTCGAAAAGGATATTTATTGTACAAGGACTGGTAACCAAGAATCATTAGGGCTTCTTTGCTCAATGATTGAATTACATCAACCAGCTGCCTTTTAGTCATGCTTAGGCCTTCTAGTTGTGTCTTATAGTCACACTATAATTTTAACCTTCAAGTTGTGTCTTGTAGTCACACTTGGTCAGTCTATTTGTGACTTGCAGTCACGAAAGTTAAAATAAGGTTAAAACCCAAAAGCAGTGTCCTTAAGTATGACAGGTGACCGGTAGCTGTGGGGTCCGACAGCCAGAGAGCAGAAATATCCTTTTACGTATCCTTTTAGTTAATGAAAAACAGTGTCTTTATGTTGCCAAATATTTGCTTATATTATCATTATAATTATTGTCTTAACTCTAGTTATATCAATTAATTACATAATATTTTACTTTTACTGTGTTTTAATAGTGTAGCCGGTATTGTTTTATTGCTTAAGTTCCTTATAGCATTCTTATTTATATCACACGTTTTAAGATCATTAATCCTTTAACTAATGTTGCATAATATTATCAATACCTCTTTTATTTTATCAATTTTATGTACATATATATGTTTTGTACAACGCCATTGAATATAATTATATAAATAGGCGTTTCATCAAATTAGCAAGTTTTCGAGTTTCAAGTTTTCAAGTATATTCAACACATGTTCATGTACCATGTTAGTGTTCGTATGTCGTATAAATAGATATCGTTGCGGGAAATTAAAAGGGAATATATTGTGCCACCAAATAAAGAAAGAGCATTTGTATAATCTATGTTACCATACCAAGTCTAGCGTTGAATTTTTGGCTATTGCTATAAGGAACACTGATTTTTATGGGTTTTCTTTATTTTACGAAATATTGTGCGAAATACTCGTTGATTTTGAGTATTTATGTTACTTTAATTAGTTATGTGTTATTATACAATTTACATATAGCGATGGTTTGAGTGAATACAAATCAGTTTACTATTGTGTAAAAACAATTTTTAACCGGAATAAACAATTGTATAAGGATACATATCTTATCTTCAGTTTACTTAAACTAATACTTGTTTCCAATGTTTACATTGAACTATCTTTTGTAGTTGGTATTTCGTACAAAGTGACACGCGCTGGAAGTAACAGATTGTCATTTGTATTAAGTGGTGCCGGTATGTCCCTTGGGAGCAAAGGAGAGACCAGTGTAAGGTACACTGTACTCGTTGTCTGCGCTGCTCTTGTCGCCCGGCGGAGTAGGCAGGGCGGGTCTGGGCGGCAATACTGAGCTTACGGTGTCCTCTATTGCATCATAAACGTCACCATCCAGCCTGAGGTATAAATGTCTGGACTTCCGTTGGACACGATGCTAGATTAGACAATGTAACGAAGATATTAATAGACAATATTCGCCTTACCTCTAAATATAATTTTTATTAATACTCGTGAAATGCAATATAGCATTATTCCGTAATTAACCAAAAATTGTTGTTACTTGAATTAAATTTATTCCTCTTTTTAAACATTTAATGCAATGTTATTTTATATAGAAGCGGGGTAACATACTGCCGTCATTTTACAGTTAAAGTCTGGCATCGTTGTCAGTTCTTTTCATGTAATGCACTAAACCTTTCAATACATGTTTAAAGCAATATACCAATTTAATATTTTTATATTTAAGTATTTAGCTAAAATAATCAATAGTATTTTGCGTTAATCAAAGTTACAAATGAAATAAATTACAAATCTACGCGCTGGAGCAAAACATAGACCATTTTTTCATTTCAGTTTGATGTCTCCACATTTACTCTACATGCATTCATAAATAATATATTTTAAGAGCTATATCTATATTTGCAACAGCTAGACCACATAGAAAGTAGGAGAGAATATTGTAGGCAAAAGAGGTGTCGAGCAGAAGTTTAATATTTCAATATTAAAGTCTCTCCCCAATAACCGAAATGCGTTGTTTCAAATTATATATAACATTGTATAATCTGCATAACTCGCAACTTTAAAGCAATTGCATAAACAAGAGTGTTCGCCTACGATTGGTTGACAACTTACTGGAACGGGCGGCGGCACATTTTCCTTGTCTGCGGGCACATCACATTTATCAGCTTTTAGAGTGTATCGGGAATATGGATCTTCAGTATGCAGCTGTCTGCGGCGTCTTCAATTACACACGTTACACGTCAGTCATATAAATATACTACAACATGTATGTACACAAAGTACAAAGTATGTGTACAAAGTACAAAGTATGTGCAAGGAAACTCGTGTTTCTAAAAGAGTGCACTTTGTAAATGTTTTACTAATTGAAGATCGCACACCCGTACAAGCATTTATGAAGTGTCTTACATCAAATACAAAGAAACAAGAACTGAATTGTAGCAGATACAGCAAATACAGTAAAATACAGACTTTAACATCTAGATTTATATTACTTCACACGAAACGCATATGTAGCATTTAAAATAATATCGCTAAGCTTACTTCTTGTACGCGATGATAATAACTGCTGCAGCTATGAGAACCAACACAAAGACACCAATCCCAATGCCGACGTATACAGATGTCGAAACTGAGCGTGATTCAGGCGCTTGAGTGGAAGACGCAGGCGCTAGAGTGGTAGACGCAGGCGCTAGAGTGGTAGAAGCCGCATTAAAATAAATGACGTAAAATAAGAACGATGTTGACGAATAAACGATCAAATGTAGCGAAAATGATCGCAAACTTAATAGTAAATTACGGGCATATTATATATTATTAAATTTAGCAAAACTCATCGAAAACTCAACCAAATGTTTAGTGAAGCAACTCAAAAATAAGGTCGATATTATAAGTGATTTTTTTTTTGTTTTACGTCTATTTTTTCAGTTCAATATTTTCCTTTACGTGAATGTGGAAGAATAATTGAAATTAAATCCACTTCAAATTGGAGATAAAACTCAAGTTTAAGGTGAACAATATTTTAATTTTTATGAAATTTTACAGGAAATTAAACACGACGTAACTTTGGAAGTATGATATGAGTTCACGCAAACTAAAATTGTTAAACCTTTGGCAAATAAGTGACATGCTGAGAAATGAGATTAAATGGGGAAAAACTCGCATAATCGGTGTTTTTAATAAAAGAATAAATGTAACTTTTTATGTCGTGTTATTTTCTTACAATGTAAATCAACAATTTTGCTTAAATTACAGGACAATTTACTTAGCAGTTTCACGTGATTCATTCCCTACGCATCTAAACTTCCGGCCGTGGGTTATTCGACAACATACTATACAGTACACGAATTGTTTCTTAAAGAAGGAAAAGTATCGTTGGTTATTCTGCAACAAACCAAAGACGGAGACAAATGTTTTGAAAATAGTTCTGGAAATTCCAAGAATTCAGTAAAATGCACGGGCGCTAACGCGAGATTCGGAAAAAAAAATTTCGTTCTGCCGTTCACTTCAACCAAAATAGTACTAAAAATACATGCTTCGTTTATTTAATGTATTTTTGTTATGGTCATTTCCCTTTTATTATAAGTAATAACCAAAATATTGGTTTATGTTTACAAATAAGTATGATGTCACTTTGATTGTCCGCGCTCTGTTTATGAATAAAGTCGACGTCATTTGATTTTCATTGTTGTGGTCGTTTCGATGCTTGTCATCAAACCACTCGAGCTACACCCTCGTGGTTTAATCACTACGCATCGGAGCTCCAAACCGTTGGTTATTACCGCATTAACCAACGCTTACACGTCGATTATTTCTTTAATATAACTAAGTTTAAAAATCTTTTTGAATGAAATATGTGCAGGGAAAAAAACTACAAGCATCATAGCCACTTCCTAACCACTAGTGTTGACATTTCAAACTAGAGACATTCGGTGGTGAAAATGTTTTGCACACCCACTTTAAACAGATCATAAAATACATGCTTATCATGCCAAAAAGATATTTATATACATACAACAAACAATAAAATAATGGAAGGCAAAGAAAATGTTTTCAGACTAGAATTGTGTCTATAGGGCACCTATGCCAGCGTCGTAGGCACGCTGAGGCACGCCGAGGCAGTTGCCTCCGCTTAAATTCGCAGAGCAATGTTGAGATTACAAGGAAAAAAGAAAACTTTATGTCAACGAATAAAAATCTATATAAGAAATTGAGGCAATTTAATGAAATGTAGGCAATATGATATTCACAAACAAATATTATCATTGAGTACAATTGGTTCATGTTGCGGCATATAATTATTTCAATTTAATAACTTCAATTGATGCCAAAATGGCTCAGCAAAATGATTTGGAAATCCGTTTAATGCAAAAAGCGTCGCACTGTACACTTCAATGCTATAATCATGGTGGACATCGGAACTTACCGCGCTAGACTCGGGTGTTTTACGACTAGGTCTGGGTCTCGTTTGGACCTAGACACACGGCTTTATTGGTATTCTCCTCTTTATGGCCGACGTCGAGTTAAATCCGTGACCGTTTCAGGTTGTAAGAACCTTTGTTTACATTAGAATTTTCAAATTATGATATCCCGCGTATTAAACCTTTTTTTATATAAAGAAGTTCAAGTCTTTTCTTTTTAATAGTAAATGAAGTTAATGATAGAACTGACAGGAAATGATGACGCAGTGCTAAAACAAAAACTTACACAAGACAATTGAAAAAAATGTCCATAAACTTTACTGATTTACATAGGCGGAGAAAAGGAGGGACGGACGCAAGGGGGGGGGGCGGACGCGACGTACGCCCCCTAAAATCGCCAAAGTAAAGTAATAAGGTACTTTGATGATAAAACATAAGGCGTGACATTCTCGAGAAGTGGTTGTCAAAGCCTTCAAAATCACTATAATCGTGGATCTTCCGTGGGGCTTTGCCCTGTGCCCCCCAGGGGCTCTAGCATCCCCCTGGACCCCCAGCAAATATGTCAATATCCCGCCCCTCCCCTCCATAACCAGAAATCCTGGATTACTTGTGCACAGTCAAGTAGTTGTATTGAGTATTTCATGTTTAAAAAATGCATGCATAGTGTATATGTTAAATGACCTGATATAAACGTAGCAATAACGTCGTGTCAAATGTCACGTGTAATCGCTCTTGAATAATTTCATTTCACTACATTTAATATATAAACCTCTCACATAATGTTACAATATGCGTTTATATATAAGCGATTGTAACGACATCAGTTTAGTCTCAAGATATTTTATCATGTACAGTAAAAAAACCAGGAACGCAATCAATATTATCATCAGTCAGTGAGACGCTTTGCAATGTTACCTTATATATTTTCATCGTTACACAAAGAAAGTTGTGGAATGATATTTAGGTAAAAAATGCACCATTCATGGTGAATATTTACATTATGCCTGATGTTTATTCTAATATGCTTAATGACATTTCCAACATGATTGTTGTCTATTCGTTCATACTTTATGATTTTTGCAATATGCTTTGTGACTATTCAATGTTTGTGTGTTCCTAATTCCTTATTCATAAGTGAATAACAAATAATTTCACTGCCATAAATGTGTACCTTTAAATTCTTGTAAACGTGATAAAACTGAAATCTGAAACCAGTCATAATCGGCTTTGCCACTAAGTATCATTAACAACGGCAGTTAGCAACAGGCACTAAGCAAATGCAACTAAGCCAAGTTAAAGGTAGCAAATGATAACAGCAGGTGGCGCCCTTTCATTTTCCTTATATTGAATAAATTAGTTCTCGGGAAAAAAGAGGAAACACCCTAACCATTTTCACTACTATACTGAATAAACTGAATTAATTCCCTTAGTTGTATAATATCCATTAAATTAAATACATTAGTTTTGCGATTAAGACCAGTGCTACTGGGTACACAAGGCATTGACTATCGTTAATGTTTTTGATATTGATAAGTTGCAGTTCGAACTCCACAAAATATACATGTTCTTTATTCAGGAAATGACGGAGCTCATGTGTTGGATGTTTGGCCGATCCCTAGTCCAACTAATTCCAGTAGACGTAATTTCCCGATGAACGTTGTATACCGGGGTTGTATATCGACCTAAAATTTATAAAGTATCCAACTCCCATTACCACAGACCAGTGCGTGTAACTTTCAGATTTCTCACGTCTCTTTACCAGGCAATAATTACAATGTATCTAAACATATACTATTTAAAAATCATAGAACATAATTTTCAGTCAATTTGGAAATCAATACATAAATGTAATAATGTAAATGTCATCTATACAGGTCCTGTAGGGGTGGTCTCGCGGGCTTCGTCGCGCGGGCGGGCTACCGAGCTCGCGAGGCCTGACCGCTGGGCTGATTCTCGCGGAGCGCGGGTGAACGGGTAAAATATGCAAGTCAAGCTTCTTGAATGCTGAATTTATTTAACGTGTACAGCCTGGCTTTAATGTAAGTGTTCTCCTTCATGTAGCAAATGAATAAATACTATGTTTATTGCATTATTAAGGTTCGAAAAGTCATTTGTATCTAATATTACTGTATTTTTCACGTCTGCACATATTTTCATGCCTCTCAAGATGTTCTCAACCATAGTGTCAGAAATTTTATGTCACCTTTTATCGACATGAAAACGTACATTTAACCGTTAAATCCTTGTGATATGCAATCAACAGCATGGCTTAAGAGGCTGACATTATATCATGATAAAAATGTTAATTTTCATCACTTGTCGTTCATTTCTTAATAATTTACATATGCAAATCGCACTTTTTACGTCGGATGTTATGGTCGCTTTGCGCATGCGCACTTGCATTTTGTACGGGTCAGGCAGATTTTACGCTACATCGGGACTATAGTAGGGGTGGTCTCGCGGGCCTAGTCGCGTTACCGAGCTCGCGAGTCCTGGTTGCCGGACTGTCTCTCTCGGGACCCATGGGGACCGTTTGTTTCGGCCTGGGAGCGCGGACGCCCTGACGAAGACGGCGGGCCAAGCCAGCGTACGCGGCCGGATTGCTCGTCTGAGCGGTGGCTTTCGAAGGCTTGAGAATCTATCGGTTGGTGCGACTTCCGTTATTATAATTATTATTATTTTTAGCATTATTATTATTATTATTAATATAATTAATATTATTATTATTATTACTATTATTTTTGTTAGTAGTAGTAGTAGTAGTTGTTGTAGTAGTAGTAGTAGTAGTAGTAGTAGTAGTAGTAGTAGTAGTAGTAGTAGTAGTAGTAGTTGTTGTAGTAGTAGTAGTAGTAGTAGTATTAGTATTAGTATTAGTATTAGTAGTAGTAGTAGTAATAGAAGTAGTAGTAGTTGTAGTAGTAGTAGTAGTAGTAGTAGTAGTAGTAGTAGTAGTAGTAGTAGTAGTAGTAGTAGTAGTAGTAGTAGTAGTAGTAGTAGTAGTAGTAGTAGTAGTAGTAGTAGTAGTAGTAGTAGTAGTAGTCGTAGTAGTAGTAGTAGTAGTAGTAGTAGTAGTAGTAGTAGTAGTAGTAGTAGTAGTAGTAGTAGTAGTAGTAGTAGTAGTAGTAGTAGTAGTAGTAGTAGTAGTAGTAGTAGTAGTAGTAAAACAAGCAACTACAAATTACTAATACTTCTACTACTCCTACTGCTACTACTTTTACTAAAAAACTAAAAACACAGGCACAATTTTATCCGTGCGTAAACGGGATGTTACATTTACATTAACGTTTCCTCTAGGTCGAAAAGACGGTGATGTTTATCTTTGTACATGAATAATTATTCTTAGTTGTTTTTTATATTCAACCTAAAGTGTTAACCTTTAACTGTATTGAAGGATGTGTGTTATGAGCTGATGTTTCCAAAAAGCAACACAGAAACTTATTTCCTGTTGTTATACAGACATACAGACAGAATATATACATGTTTTGTCTGACACCAATAAAAACGATTTATCAACTATTGATCAAAATCATTTAAAAGATTACACAAGAATTTCACGACGTAAACATAATTACAGGAAAAAAAAGAGAAATATGTATTGAACTCTTCAAATGGAATCCGAACCAACGGAATAGATGGCATTTAATTAATTATTATTATTATTATTATTATCATTATTATTATATCTTTATTATAAGTGTTATTATTATTATTATTATTATTATTGCTAGTAGTAGTAGTAGTAGTAGTAGTAGTAGTAGTTGTTGTAGTAGTAGTAGTTGATGTTGTTGTTGTAGTAGTAGTTGTAGTAGTAGTAGTAGTAGTAGTAATATCATTCTTATTATCATTAAATGAATGTATTTATGTTTAATTCGTTATAATAATAATAATAATATTTATTATTATTATAATAATAATAATGATAATTATAATAAGATTATTATAATAATAATCTTCCATCCCAGTTCTGTTGAGACTTCATTCCATCTCCGCACGTTACACTGCACTGTCCCCAGGGACGGCATGATCAAAGTTTTAAGTGACATTTATCTGATATAGATTGTAGAATGAAAGATACATAACCCATCGAACATATGTGGTTTGTTATACATAACATACATTTATCAATAACAATAATTGTTTGTATTATGGAATTTAGATTATATTCAACGATCCTAGTCGGATTTTCATTAAATGTTATTCATGTATTGTGCGCAAGTTTTATGCATGAACAATAATGATTGCATATTACGAAAACTTCATAGAAACAAGACCACGGACTAAAGTGAAACAAATTGAACATATCAACAAAATATATATTACTTTATAAGTGGAAACATTTCTTTATTTAGGTCTCCCATGACGTACTTTCTCGGTAGATTGATCTCTATATCGATAGATCAGAAAATACAGACAAAAAATAAGTTGTTCTTAATTTGTGTCACAAGTGCTGCATATACACGAATCGTATAGCATTATAAATACAGATAACATTAATAATATAATCAAAATATACTTACCACAAGTGTACACCGACATTATAAAGAATAACAAAATCCTTAATTTATTTTAAATTGGTTGCTGTTCCAAACTTGTTTGTTAATCCGTCTTCCTTGTTCGAACTATATGATTTCAAACACGATTCATTCTGTACGTTCTAATTCATTCACATCCGGTTATAAATGATCGTGTTTTTTCACACCGAGGTAACGGACGAGAAACGGACATAAAATCATTGTATCCGTTCGTGTCTGTTCTTATCCGTTTAATGTCCGTTTCATTTTCGGTGAATCCGCTCCTTGTTCGGTGATGTCCGGTGACATCCGTTCCGTCCGTTGGGAAGTTTTGAGTACGTTCAAAATTTTCCACCGTATAAAACGGACAGAGACCTCCGTTTGATGTGCGGTCTCCATACGTTAGTTTACGGTTTGTTCGGAACTCGTGCGTTACACCTGTACGTATCCGGTTTATGTCCCTTAATGTCCGGTTGTCCTGGTCCACCACCGGACAACTACCGGACTAAAACCATACTTGCAACGGACAAACCACACCGTTCCGGACACCTTATGCATGTTCAACAAAAAGTAACGGACAGCTAACGTATACAAAAGTGCGAGAAGTGTGGCGGAACAAAACTGTTGACATATATTTAACCGTAATTAGCCTGTGGGTCGAAGTATCATTTCATTTTTGTACGCCTTGTGAGAAGGACATGTGCAATGTAGTGTCGTGCTCGCATTCAATTAGAGTGTCAATCCACCCTCGTGCAGGCTCAGATTGGCCTTTTGGATTATAATCTGGCCATGCATCGTCTTGCTCAAAAGAGAGCAAGGAGACGGAGGCAGCGCAGATGGTGGATCAGGGCTTGGCTGGGCCCCGAGCGGAGGCGTCAGTTAGGTCTGTCTGACCAACTTATGGTCGAATTACGACGAGACGACCAACGCGCATTCATCAACTTCATGAGAATGCCACCCGAGATGTTTGATGAGATTCTCGCACGAGTGGGCCCAAGGATAAAAAAACAGCGCAACAACTACAGACTTCCAATTGAACCAGGGATGAACCTACTAAGTTCCTAACTACCAACCCACCCACCTACCTTAGGCTACCTACCGACCTCCTGCCCACCCCTCCCTATCTACCTTCCTAACAACCTACCCCCTATCAACTCAAACCCCCTTCCTACCTACCTAATAACAAACCTACCTACCTACCACCTACCCACCAAAAACCTACCAAACTACCCTACCCTACCTTACCCGACGGACGGACGGAAGGACCGACCGACCGACAGACCGACCGACCGACCGACCGACAGACAGACAGGCAGGCAGGCAGGCAGACAGACAGACAGACAGACAGACAGACAGACAGACAGACAGACAGACAGACAGACAGACAGAACAGACAGACAGACAGACAGACAGACAGACAGACAGACAGACAGACAGACAGACAGACAGACAGACAGACAGACAGACAGACAGACAGACAGACAGACAGACAGACAGACAGACAGACAGACAGACAGACAGACAGACAGACAGACAGACAGACAGACAGACAGACAGACAGACAGACAGACAGACAGACAGACAGACACAACAATGCTCCAGATATCAAATAAAGCTAACAGTCATGGTATCATCAAAATCACACCATTTTGATCTTTTCTCTAGACAGCGACAATTCGACCAGTTGGTATGCCTTACATAAAGTTAACTGTTAAGACCTCCTATTGTCTATGCATGGTAATTTTGATTAAAGATCTTTTATAAATATATTGCAGCCGTTGCGAGGAACTTCTCAACACACATGGATCCGCGGCGTTTGCGGCTGCGGTACCGACGTCTATTCGTGTTTATATTTGTATTATTCCAAGAACGCTTTTGTGTGCACCTCAAAATCATGATCGTGACACGCGTTTGGTTTTATTTAAAAAAAACTTATTCATATAGTCTTTGTCAGAGATTTGATTTGAGAACTGCTGCAATTTTAGCGCGCATTATATGATTTTCGTTGGACATGTGTTGAACTATTCAAACGTAGATTGTGATGCGGGGTAAGATCTTTTTCAAGTTAAGCAAGAAACACGCATCGAATAAGCTTTGGAAATTCGGGGTAGATATTCGATGTAGCTGGTATAATTGAATTGTGAAATGTCTTTCTTTTCGTTTTCACCAACTCAAGTGAAGTTGAATTGAAGTATAATAATTCTACATTTAACATTTCGGCAATTTTGCAATAATAACTTTACTTTACTATACCACACCTAGAACTAGCAACTAGTATATCCTACTTAATAAAAAAGTATACCTCGTTGACAGGCGGCTATAACAGTTGGCGTATTCTGAATGCACACGAACGATATTTTCATTCATGTTTACAACTAGTTCAAAATTATACCGTATCGGTAATATTTGTTGATAATAATGCATGACATATATATACGTCAATCTAGCCTCGGAGAATACGAGAACTAATAGGATTGTTGACAGTTGATGCATGATTGCAATTGCGTGACGGCTGTTTTAATTACAGATCGTGATAGTATCAAATGGTAAATTGGTGCTGATCTTTATTTTGGATGACAAAATGCATTTATCAAACATATGTAATGAACCTCGCTTTATGTATTCACTGCAATCGCTAGGCATTATTTAAGAAGACCTATTTTGGCCACAAGAGTAGAAGGATCTAACCCACAGAATATACACTTGAGTATTGTCTTAGGACCCATGTGTTGTCCTGTCTGGGCGGATTTAGTCATGTCCTGGAAGTTATATTAGTTGATTAAATATGTTATTGACTATATGAAGCCTTGTATTAACAAATAAATGAAAAACTAATAACTATTATTCGCGTTATTGTGTTTGCATTATTAAGCGACACATATATGTTAAGTTGCACGTGTACCATGGATCGAACCAGAAGAAAAACCACTAGTGCGTGATCACTGGCCAGGACAAAGGATAAAAAGGTCATTTGTTAGCAATTATAAATAATACAATTATGGGAGAGAAATTGCCAATTGATAATTTGGAACTAGGAAGTAAAAAGACGTCATGACAACGAATCTTTTCAAAAGGTTCAGAATAATAAAAAATTGGTATGTATTAGAAACATATAGCATTATGTTAGGAGAAATGGTAATATAAAAATCAGTCAAATTTTGCTTTGATCGGTAAATTTTTAGAAAGTATAAGAGTTTTACATTATTACGGGTATTATAGAATTAAAGAAATTGTGACGTACACATAATTAAGAAAATACTAAGAATTTTACATTGTTTTTAATGCATTATTACAATAAAGAAATAAGCAACGCACATGTTGATAAGAATATTCAAAATATTGTGCATAGTTGCTGACAGTATAATTAAGAAATTAGGAACGTACAAATGAATAAGAAATATTTTTAAAAGTTTTGTTTATTATTGTTATAAACGAGTAATAGTAATAGAACTTGGTTGTAGATTTTTAGAATCAATACACATAATTAATAACGAACAAAAGACCAATTAGTCGACATTGCCTTTATAAGATTGCCTATGGCGGTAAACACTAAGCTATGAAGTCATGTTTTTAGCCTGTCAGGTAGTATAGAGTAGACACAAGTCAAGGTGTTGTGATTCATAAATACACATACGTAAATGACTTGCCAGATGTCAATTAGTCATGTCCTTGTTTAATGAAGTTTTGAGGTATAAACTGATAGTATTTGTTGTACAGGATTTATCTTTTGAATAAGGTGTCTTTAATAAGTTGTCATGACGATATTTAACAATAACAACAGATGATATATATGAATGTTTGCCATCATTATGAAAAACTAATGTTTTAACACGACATTTGTATTTGTTGTAAAGGATTTATCTTTTGAATAAGGTGTCTTTAATTAGTTGTCATGACGATATTTAACAATGACAAAAGATGATATATATGAATGTTTGCGATCATTATGAAAAACTAATGTTTTAATACGACAATGGGATGCGACGTTTCAACACAATTAAATCATTAATCGACGTTTACGCTCAAGAATTTCCACAACGAAATTAATGGGAAACCTTGTGAACATATATGCATGGGTACATCACTGTGTTTCGTTCTCAAAGTGAAACGCATGGTCTTTTTGCTAGAAGAAAACCCAAGGCCAGAAAATGTCGAATGACAAAAAAAATGTGACGCAACTCTGGATAAATACTTGTCACGTTAAACACAATGGATTGATGCGGTGGTTCATCTAATTGACGTGCTTAAATAAAGCATCCGGATTTAAACCTTATAAATCTGGCGAACTAATATTTATCGTTAGAATAAAAAAATCTTCAAAGAAGATATTCGGCGTATGCAATAATAATCATGCCTACATGTCAGGTGAATAATAGTTACTCAATGTGTTTTAAACAATAACATGAAATTTGTTATTGATATACACAATCAAAATTAAACTTGACATTAAGGTTGCGAATATTCGCGATGATTCACGTTACTATAACTAGTCGAGTCGAATTTATGTGTACGGCACCACTAAAACAATTATGTCCAAAGAAGGCGCGAATACATATTGAAATATGAATTGAAGATTGGCGTTCGATCGGTTATCTTTTTGCTTGTATTCTCATGGGAACACTCAGAACTGTAATATCAAGTTCTCATAGTTGTTTTGTGATTTATCTATAGATAAATTATCACAAGACTCTATAAATTAAAGTAACCAGAACTGGCCCAACACCTAAGACACATTCCAAACATATATGTATATCCTATATGCTGCTTTAATGCTTCCAGGATTTGATACAGGTCCTTACTTTATAGTAAATTAAAATAGCACTTAATGGATCTAGCTTATTTGTATAATTTAAAAAATCACTGACTGTTTACTCGAACAGACAGTAAAGATAGGTTATCAAGGAATCCAAGGATATTGTACTTGTTACGACAATGGAAGTTTGAATTGTTTCACCTCTGTAATGATCTTGGAGCCAAAGGTATTTCAAATTATTTGTTGAGTGCTCAATGGCTTTAATTCAACGATATATTAATACGCGGGGTCTCATTGGGTATGTTAAAAATGGCGAGCTATTTATACAGAAGGAAAGCAATCATTCGAGTAACGGTATAGGCATTCTCCTAGTACTAACGACCAAGAAGTGGATACGATAATGGGCGAATCAAGCATCGCCACTGAACCGCAATTGTCAAATATTAACACTTACAATTAGGACTACCATAAAGGCTCTGAACCTGATGAAAAGGCTGGAAGATTATTGACATTTTTAACATGCAATAAAACGGGCCTATATTTGAGTGCCTTATTGCTGACTTTAACAACTGTATAATGCAATATGATATCATAGGAAATATTGAAACAGTGCAGCCGTTAGTAATTACTACGAACATTTTATGCCGAATTACGAATATATTTATGTTCCTGCACAGATTTCCACGGTTGGCGGTAGATGTATGGGCGGTTTCACTGTTTTACTTCCCACCTGAAAATTCACCCACATCGAATACATACACATATGATGCATTAAAAAATTTAGAGCTCATAAGTGTTTACAAAAATATTGTTAAATATGACTTGATTCTCACTGGTGACTTGAATGCGAGAACTGGAGATAGGAACGATATTGTTAAACATGTGGGCAATATCCCTCAATTACACTATTTTGTTTAATTATTTGATAGCAGCGAAACTAAAAGACATTCTTAAGATTGGGACGTGTAATAACTATTGGTTCTATGCAATATATACAGATTATTGAGAACCAATCGAAGGGTTGTCGAATCAAACATTACGCTTGCTCATAAAAGTGTGTAGTCGACTTTTTTATGTATGTTAAACACTTATCGGAAATGAGAAAATATCATTTTAAGTACTCCGTGCGATAAACAGTAGCCGTATGCATATATCGATATATTTGACTATAAAACATTGAATTTGCTAAGAATATATATAAAACATATATATCAAAAGGTGTACAAAAAGTAGAAAAGTTATTACAAGGTAGTGTGCATACGCACATGATTTCAATATGTAATGAAAGAGAGCATACGAACTTTACATAATAGTGTAAACAATTCTAGGAAGTGTTTGTGCCAACATACGCAAATTATCAGGTAAACATATCCCAGGATACTTCTTCCTTTACTGTAGATGTGTGGTTTCATCACTTTAATAAAAACTTTTTTTCCAATGATTGTGATGCAAAGGAACCAGGTAATAACTTTCAAATTTAGGACGCAGATGAAATACTGGACTGTATATTTAATTCGCACATAACGGATAAAGAGATTATAGAAAGAATATATAAATTTAAATCAGTTAAGACTGTGGGCGGACTGATGAAGCTTATATATTTCAAATATTGGATTGAGCAGTTGCTACTATAACACATGTCAATTATTATGACGAGGTAAACATGTTATGTTGAAGCTTATAGTACATTGCATGAATCATAAGCGGGATTTAGAGTGGATTAAAGCATGAGAGATAATGCGTATATATTGATATCACGAATTAGAAAACAATTATATGTAAAAAGAAACCCTTATAGGTTTCAACAAGTTTTTTTATTCTATTTTGAGGTCAACATTTTACGAGATTCTGAGAACAAGAAGAATTAAGGGTAATTTCTTTGAATCTATACGGGAATTGTTTTATTCAGTTAAATCGTGTGTCAAGACATCTGAAGACTCTTCAAATTATTATGTATGTCCAGTCGGACTACGTCCGAGCTGTAGCTTAAGCCCCAAGCAAAAAGCCACCTAACAATCAAACATTTTTTTTAACTATTATTAAATTTGACTCACACGTGTTGGGTTGTTCATAATGAGCCATACGTTTTTTTTTTAAATAATAAAACAATTGGATTAAAGTTTTCGAGTATTTTACGGAACTATTTTTATTAATATTGTCCAATGATGTAGCCCTAATGTCCGACTTGGTAAGTGGGTTGAAAAAGCAACTTAATTTGTTGAACGATTTATGTAATTGTACGAAACTAAAAGTCACTATGGATTTACAAAAAAGGTTGTGTTTTAAAACAAGGAGGAAGATATGATCAGCTGAAAATGGCTTAATTATAATAAAAAGCTAGATATACAAATTAGCATTACGTATGTCAGGATGCATTTTGCAAATATATTAGCTATGCATAAGATAGTATTTAATAAAATTGGTATATGTCAAGAGCAACTACCATTCATGCCATACCCTAAAGTAACAATTATTGATGCTGAAATCTGCTCCGTTTATTAAATGGGTCAGACATATTGATCATAACAACATAAATTATGTCATAATATTGAAAACATTTAGAGGTTTGTACACGATTGTTTTAATGTCCTACACATTCATTTTATGATGAAGTTTGAGCTAACGTCAACAGAAATCCTATTTATGTTGAGTCTTTATAACGATATGTAAAGTACTGGTTAAGACTACGTTGTACTGATAATGTTAAATAATATACATGTCATAAAATGATACGAGATATTTCGCTTCTATGATACTACTGGTTATGCATCATTGGTTTCTTATATAAGAATACATGTGTATTCAAACGGATTTGGATATGTATGTGAGCGACAAAATGCCACACTCGCTAAGATTTATTTGGACGATTTATTCAAAGGGACTTTATCAGAAATTTAATTTTAGAACTTATTCAATATTAGCATGAATTACCGGATATTTGTTTTTTAGGTGGACAAGAAGTGTTAAACTTACTCGTACATTTTTTAAGTGGAGGACTATCTATTTAAAAGTTGAACAAGAAACGCGCAGCGATTATGCTTTGATATTACGGCTTGATGTGAGAAAGCTCGCATTCTTGAATTGAGAATATTCGTTGTGTGTTGTTTTTCCGTTTTCAACAACAACAAAAAAAAACAATTTCTTATTTTGTTATTATAATAATGCGTAAACTCATCCCCGAAAAAGGGAATCAATTAGTATTTTATATAAATAATATCTATTTAAAAGTAATAAATTATCTACATCACTCCGAAAACTAACATTTTCGTTTCTATTAATCCTACTTTTTATAGAATTACACTTCATTGAGAAACTACTATCTCACTGGTTCTGTTCTGTTTGCTACAACGTAGCAGCAAATAAAGAAAAATCTGATGCAGCTTACATACAATCAATTTTTACATGTGTGGGGATATACACACATCAGTCAAATTCGTTTTACATCAATATTCTGCGCAATATTTCATCACGATCACGATCATCTACAGGGCTGCCTTCAATAAACATCCTTTGAATTAATTCCCTCACTATCTCAATATGCCGCATATATATCGCCTGCAGGATGATATCCGTATCATCACACTCCCCGTTCTCATCTATACATTGCAAGTCTCTGTTCAGATACTCCAGCTGCAGCATCTCCAGTTCCATCCTTCTCCTGCTGAACCACAGCAGCGGCTCTGGGTAGCAGATAATGGTCTGCCGTATCCTTGGCAACCGAAGTATCATCCTCGGCCCTTCTTCCATAATGTCCGTGATATCTGCTACCCATTTACGCTGCTGTTGATCCTGCAATCCACACGCTTCCATCAGATTACGCTCCGGAATAATGTAGTATGGAAGCTGTTTTGATGATAGTACAGTTCTGAGTGTTTTCAGAGCGTCATGTAACCAACGGATCAAATTTCTTTCTTGAAACATAGAGGCTGAATTGCTTTCAGCTGGCCAAAATATTATATTTTTCAACACAAAGGACGTTATTTCTTTATTGTTTGGTTTCAATACTTCTTTTACAATCATTTTAAGAATTGCATACCCTTTTGCCTGAGTGCCATTAAGATTGTGAACGAGTTCCGTTTCGCCTATGTTAAAGCAAATCCTCCACTCTAAATGTTCGTTTATACTGCTTTTACATCCTACGGGACAAAGAAAAGATTCTGATGATACAACTCTCTGAACAACATCCGGTGGCGGCCAATATCGAGATCGTTGAGCCCATCTCTGCAGGATGCCGGGACATTGACAACTAACGGCAAACACTCTGTCCATAGTGTGTCCATTTTCAGCTAAAACCGTAAGTGATGGCCCTTTGCGTTCCTCTCGATACCCTTTTTTTTTTAGACGTGTTGCTTCTTCATCAAGAAATAATTTACTGCTTAGCAAAGAGTTCCCTTTTCCGTCAAGACACAAAGCATTATAAGTACTAGTAGAAGATGTGAAAGAATATCTTTCCAGTAGCATTCTGCAGTGCCCTTTGTTTGCAGATGTATCCATCCTGTATACGTCTATGTCGTCTGGTATAGTGTGTAGATCAACTCCAGCTTCCACACAGAGGACATTGTTTAGCACGAATAAACGGTCAGTGTCGCTTTCTTCTAAGCAGACCAGACTCTCGGCTTTACTGCCAGCTGTGATGACAGTTTTATAATCACTACATGTATTATTAGCTCTTGCGGTAAACAGCATGTCATTTGCCCTTAACTTCTCAACACGTCTCCATCTGCTTTAGTCTCCGTACCCCATCCGGGACATTATATTACAGACTTCCACGGACACATCTTCCACATAATTCTGAAAATAAACAGAATAAAACCAGGGCAGTGTGTTAAAACATTATGCTATTTATTATTTTCATATTCCAACATTGCCCAGTTCGCTTTTATAATATAATCTTCACTTTGTGATATAATGTGTTATCGTTCCTAATGTACAAACGATATTACATTTCGATAAATAGAACACTTTAATTAAAATTATTTTGTAAAGCTTGATATTAAATGATTTTATGTTTATTCATTCGTATTTTTACCTTAAGAAGTTTTAGTTTATGTATTAAACTGTGTATATTAAAATTACAACTATGGAACGCATAAAATCAGACAAATGCCGTAACATTTTTCTCGTGAAAATGAAGAGCGTGGATAAAAAATCGCTTGTCCTTGCTACCTCACGTATTGAGAATGCAAAGTATCAAACTTAAGACAGAAGACAAAAGACATAAATGGACTAGAATTCAAACCAATGTCAGTGTTTTCCCCCTGGTATACACGCTAAATTTCTAATGTGGATTAACAAGCACACATTTGCAAATTTCCGCACTTTAAATACATTTTTAAACCTTAATGTCAATAGCTAACTTCGCAAACACGTTTCATTCATTGTGATTTTACTACTACAAATAATGTTCCCGCACCTATAAAAATTTATCAAAATATCACATGTTTTAAATTTTATTGTGCGCTATCAAAACGAGACCAATATGTAAAAAAACATTCGATAAATAATTAATAAAAAGTATTTTTTAAACAATTTATAATATAATATCAATAAATCTAAATGTGTACAGAGTGATAACGCGAGTCTCTAGCAGGGACCTAGATTGCATCACATTTACGGCATCGATCGTGTTTGCATTACATATGTTTGTTAATGAAATCAATGCCCCAGCAATGCTGCGTACTGCGTACTTCACACAATTCAAACGTATAGAAACGCAAAGAAATTTTATATAATGCGTATTGAGTCCTCAGCCATTTGGACGCAAATCTTTTAAATGTGATGCGTACGACACAATAGAAAACGCTTTGCTAATTTTCGGGATTTTCTCGTTGAAAATTATAATCGTACCACGATGGCGCAAGTAAGTTAACATGCAGCTTGATGATTGAGGAAAACAATTGAGATTGTTCAAACGCTCTTCGGACTAGATGTCATAGTGAATAAAGAATACATTATAAACGATAACATACATACGTATTAAATCTGACTTAGTCCGGTGCTCATTTTGCGTGTATTTGTAAAGTGTATGCACTGTCAGTTTCTACGACAACACATTATACGAATGTCTTAGAGAGGCCGAAACACGCTCGCGACTTTTCACACTGGATTGTGTTAGAAACTGTGTATGCAGCATATATGTTTGCCAGTTACAATGATACAAAATGTCAGTTAATTAAAGCTTTATGTCATCATTTACATTTTAATAAAAACCGTTAACAGTTTTATGGAATAAATATCAGTGTGCAGCCTCGACAGAGTTAAATCAGCAATTTTAATGAGTTATGCATTTTTATAACTTACTTCACCCTATTTCATCAATGAAATCGTCTTGTTTTTCAAATGTATTGGGTTAACAACCCTATTTTCCCAAAATTATCTGAGACACTGAATTATTTGATAAAAAACATTCTATTCTATCAACGAATTAATACGTTACGAATTATACGCCCTCGGGCCGTTATGTCAGCAGCGGGCCGATTATAGACGTCCGGCCCAGCTTGTCTAAATATTATTATTTCATTATGAAGGCACTGAGGCCATTCACATATATATTAGATAACATGTCATGAAACACCACTCTACTAAAACTGCAAGTACTCCTTAGAGATAAATATCAGCAGCGATCCACTGCCGAAATAGTATTGGACCGTTTTTGCTCAATGCCAGTGTACGAAAATGGCCATAAATTTAAAGGCGGTCGATTATTACACACGATAGTGATGTCAAAGTTATGCATACCCGTCGCTGTTGTTAATATGAACAAAACACATGATTCTGTCTATGGACTTGGATATAAGTGACACAATTATATATTACAGGTTGAGCGAATCGGAGTTAATGAATGCCGCCGACGGTTCGTTGTTAGACATAAGTGTATAACAGGAGTTGTGTAAAGGCGAGCTGTTCTCGTGTGGAATTTGTGAGGCCAGTTACGATTGGAAAGCAAACTTGAAGCGTCATTTGAAGACACATGAGGATGGATGCATAAAGTTTTCAGTGTGCGCTCAGTTTTTTAAGACTGAGGAAGATAAAATGACACGTTGATGAGAAGCATTCTGTTATCCCAATCATGTGCGAAAGTTGTGGACTTATTTTTTCCGGTAGAAATTACAGTTTCTGTTCTGTGTCTCATGCGTAAAGTTTTATCACATGAAAACCATTCACCCAAATATAAAAATAATAAATGGACAATATTATTTGTAAGCAATCTACCCTCTGACCGTAACCGGATGTATTTAAAATAGCTTTCCGTGTGTCCATCTTTTTTCAACCCTTTCAATACACTTGCTAACATAAACAGCAATTGCTTGTGTGAGGTTTGTTTTACATATGATGAACCTATTATGTCACCTAATCGGTGTGCATTAAATATTCGCACTAAACTGAAAAAGATCTGCACAATGCCAACTTGTCTTTACAGGAGTATTGACCTTTTTGCGTTTTGGAGTTGTGCGGGTGAAGACGATTTGAGAACCCATTACTTCAACAGTTTTCCCCCCATTCTCCAATCTTATGGGAATTATCCCTTCGTGGGACTTTTACTGGTATTTTAGAAATCCAGTTTCGATCTGAAGAATTAGTTCTCTATATTTCAAAGTCTGGCACTTATGGCCCTTTTCTCTGTTATCGAATTGCCATCCGTTATCGAAGTATCGCCATACCCAGCGTGTGTTAGGAACGACTGCACTACCTTATTTTATAACGCTTTCAGTCTCACTTGCCCTTGAGCGATGACTGTAAATGCTGCTGTGTCTTAGAACGCGTTCAGTCTCTGAATTAATCAGGAGTAACGGCTGGACAGAGTACTGCGTCTGGAAAGGCTTTCAGTCTTTGGCTAAACCGTGAGTGAGGAGTGTACATGCAGGTGTGTCTGGGAACGCTTCAGTCCTTGACTTACCAGCACATTAAAACTGCAAGGCCAATGTGTCTAAGAACGCTTTCAGTTCCTGACTTACCCATAAGATACGACTGTAAAGGCATAGGTTTCTTATCCGGGAACGCTTTTAGTCTTTACGTACCCATGAGTGAAAGTAGACTGCACATACTTTCAGTTTCTGACTTACCTACAAAAGACTGTCGTACAGGCGGTTTTGATTGGGAACACGTTCAGTCCCCGAGTGGTAATTGCACAGGTTCTTTGTCCGGGACCGCTTTCAAACCTTGACTTACCTGTGAGTGACGAAAGACTGTACAGATTGACTGTGTCGGAGAAAGCTCTTTGACTTTAACTTACCCCAGCGTTACGATTGCACATATTGTTATAGATGGGTTAAACATGCAGTCCCTAACTCACCTGAGAGTGACGGCTGTACAGGCTGTACAGGCTGCTCGACATTGGAACTCTTTCAAATTCTGACATGCTACAATCGGCGCCTCCTACTTGCATTTTCAGTCGGCTGCAAGTACAAGTACACATTTATGTTAACATACAAATGAAGTTAAATGGGAAGATGACGATCACTCAGAAGTTTAAATGTTAGCCCAAAGCTTCCAATGCTTAAGAAATCGATCTTCTAGCAGGTTTTCAGATCTGTGACTTGAGTAATTATGATTATCTGGAAGAGCATCTAAACGTTTCCAATTCATTCTATTATTACGGTGGTGATAAAGCTTTAAAGTTCCGTCCTGTATACAATGATTTCACAATTAACACATGAAATTTCGCATTCGTAGTTAAATTATGTGTATGTATAAGAGTTTATACTTGAATAGGTATACAAGTGCCAAGTGTTGACGTCACATTCATCGATATTTGATAAAACAGTTACATTCACATATTCAGGATTTCAAACAGGTATGACAAGACACTCGTACGTTTTAGTAGAAATTGGAATTTCTTAGTCGTATTCAAACATACCTCGCTTTGAAATTTATTTTGGACTTTCGATTTCAAAATCATATCAACAGTAATATTAAAAGAAAATTGCGTATTAGAAAAAAAATAAATTAAATAAAGTTAACATTCCTGTATGATTGGAAACAAACTTTATTAAAATCTAATAAAGTAAGCATCAACAATAATGCGAAAGTTAACAAATTACAAATGCACTTACTGCCAGTGTTATCGCTCGATAAAGGTTCTATTATACATCACACTCGAGTCATTAAAGGCTGTTATCTCCAAATATTTCAATATCTTGTGAGGCTATTGATAGCGTAAGCGTACTTCTAGATCAATAAAATATCATTTTATACATAGATGGTGACGTCACTACGTTATTGTCACTAAGACCGGTGTGTACACAGTGCTTACATATGATAAAGTTAGAAACTTTAATAAAACATTGCACTGAAACGGGTTACATTCCGCTAGAAAACGACCGAAACAAAGAAGATGCAATAAGAGTCGATTTTGATATGTAACGGTTTCTTTCTCGCAAATGACATGACATACTTTGTTTTGTTTAAATCTAAACAGCTAAGAATGTTCTGTCAGAAAAGGTATGATTATGGGGGTCTGGATGTTCAACACTTTGCATTTTTTTTGTTTGAAGTTTTCGCTTTATCATTGAATTATATTAAGAAAATATTTAGTATATTGTGACCTATACGTTGAGCGGCAGTAATAAAAACCGATGCACACTAGACGGGGTGCAAGATCACGTGACTTTGTTGGATTTACGATTGAACGTTAATGGATTTAAACACACCGGTGTGTGGTGCTTTTCTTCAAATACCTTTTTAAAACTTATTTTCTTAAGAATTTCAACTTGTGCATTAAAACAGTTGCTGCTTATTGCAATTTGAAATACATAGGAATTACTTTATTTAGTAAGCCTGTGTTTTTGGCCAAACAATTCGATGTGTAACGCATTCATGTACAGGCATATGCTGCACGCAACGTGAATTTTTGTCACCGATTTCAGGCGTATTGAATGATTTATTCGTAGATATCGGCACACAATGCAAAGAAACTGTCTTTTATCGACACAAGATTTTTGCAAATGTATTTCAATAACTTTAGATATTTGCAAAAATAAAGGTATTGACGGTGTGTTTATATTTTTTCCAACTCGTGTGTAAATCCCTGTAAATCCCATTGGTCCTGCACCCTGAAAACAATTAATTGTGAAATTCTGACTATAACCTCGTGCGTACTTCATCATCAGCCTTTGAGTATCGTTGTTAGGTCTATTATCAGAAAATTCCAATTCACATTACGACAGAGCCTTTGCTGGGAAGCCCGATCGTTTCGTATTCGATCGGCGCGATACACATGCTTCTGGAAAATATAATAAGTGACGTACATGTTCTATAAACGCGCAGTAGCAGAATTCTTCATATACGGCTGATCGAAGTATAATTCATGAACTTTAAAATTTCAATGACAGGTTGTTTACTTTTTATGCCCATTGTTGAACTATAAGCCAATTATATCAATTTCACATTCGATAGATTTATCGGCGTAGCTGTCTTAACCATGTTATAAGATTTATCAACAGCCTTGAAGTAGCCGAAAAATAGATTCTACAGCATAGGCGATATTGAAAGTTAATGGGATGCAGATTGCGTTTTGCAACGATGCTAGCGGAATGTAAAGCGTAGAGCTGTCGTATCTTATAATAAAATAATCAGAGGGTACAGCACTTTAATACTCAAGTCTCCATATCAATAGGAAGTGTGTTAGTGTATTTCGAAGTTTATGAGGTCCTTCCACACCTTGGGCTGTGCGGACCCGAAGTGTGTCGCAGAACTTTATCCTAATTTAATAACTAAACTTGCAAAGGTTAGGACGAAATGGAAAAATCGCTGCATTTTCAAGCTATTTATAGCATAAATATATAAATATAAAATATATAAATATATATTATAACATATTTAAAACACTTTATTTTCCATTCAATAATTTAGAGCCTTCAATTTTCATCTTTTATTTCCAAAATCAAGATATACGCCAAATATCGTACGCCAAATATCGAATTTAAGGTAGTTCTTGCAATTTATTGTATATTAACGACTCCCTTAATAAATAACGTCTGATACAATTCCACCAGATTTCTTTGTTAATACAACTGATTTCCTTTCACCTCTGAAAGGTACGAAATGTCAACATCTTAAATTTTATTGTGGATCTATAAAAACAAGACCTTTACATAAAAAACGATGCCATACATAATTTATAAAAGGGCATCTTAGCCCTTTAGTTACCCGAAAGTAATTGTTGTAAGGGCTGCTTTGTCTCTGAATGCTTTCAGTCTCCCATAAGCGAAGACTGTGAAGGCTGCTGTGTCTTGGAACGATTCCAGTTTCTCACTTACTCGTGAATAACGACTGTAAAGGCCTCTGAGTATGGTTACGCTTTTTGTCCCTGACTAACTCGTGAATGAGAACTTTACCGACTGCTGCGTCTATGAATGCTTTGAGTGAGAGACGATTGTTTAGTCAGCTGTGTTTTTGAACGCTATAAGTCCATGGCTTACCTTTTTTGACAGGAATGTCTGGGAACGCTTTCAGTCCTTGACAAACCCATGGATGACGACTGTACAAGCTTCTGTGTCTGGGAACGCTTTCAGTCCCGGGCTTACCTACGAGGGACGACTGTACATACTGCTGTATGTGGAAATACTTTAAGTGACTCCATGGCTATATCATCAAAACGACATACAGTCTGCTGTGTCTCATCTGGGAACGCTTTCAGTCCGTGTCTTACTTATGTTGTGTCTGTGACGCTTATCTTACTGTATAGACTGTGCAGGTGCTGTCTGGGAACGCTTTTAGTCCTGTACTTATACATAAAGACTCTACAAGCTGTTGTGTCTGGAATCACTTCCAGTCCCTGACTCATCCATAAAAGACGAATGTACAGGATGTTATGTATGGTAACATGTTCAAGCCCTCACTTAAACTAGAGTGATAGCTGTTCAGATTGCTTTGTAATGTCACCCTTTTGTTACTCGCATGTTACAATCGGCGCGTCCTTCTGTCATGTGCATGACACATTTATATTAACATTTAAAGATTTTGAATGGGAGGATATCGATAGTTATTATGTAAGCCCAAAGATACAAACTCTGAAGTTGTTGTGTAATATGTGTTCATGTGGCATGTTAATTATGATAATGCGGAAAAGGATCTAAGAGCAGTTCTGAAGCATGTAAACGTATCACATATCTAATTGTAAATAATAGCTGTGTGAACTGGATTAGCTTTATTGGTATTGTTTAGGAATCAAGAGTTTCGTCTCCATATAGAATAGTTTCAATGCTGGGGATGGAATGGATATTGTGTTTATAAGTTTGTCTCGAATATGTACATGCTTAGTTTATTCCAGGAAGTAATGTGAAGGTGTTTCATTTAGTCCACAGAGACAAAACGTGGATATAATTATGTTGGGGCTAAATATATGTCTATCCTAGCCGCGTGTGTAACATTTTAGAGCGTTTTTTCGCTGTATGATAGAAAAAAAGATTTGGAATTGGTTGATCTATGTGTTAATTAGGCGATCAATTTTAAACACAGTCGAAAGCAGTTAAACATCATCTTCCAATGCTTCAGCAACAAACCACTTAAGTGTTGTTGATAACAATATTCAAAGCCTGATGAAAATAGATGTACTTCATACAGGTCTACGTGAATTTTATATAATTGGTTTTACTAAAACATGGTTAACAAAATTCCATCTCATCTACAAATCTCGTCTTTGACGGCCTCTGCCAACCAATCTGTAAGGATCGCCCACTCGAGACACATTGTTGCGTTTCTATATACGTATGTGGAAATATTGAATTCAGACTATATCTTTTATTAAGTTACCTATAATGTATATGGATGGAAGTTTTTCCGTAAAAAATAAATCCATCTGTTTGTCGTCATTTAATAGACCGCCTAGAACATACATGTATTACATTGAAGATTCAATAGGGCTAGCCAGAGAAATGAAATTAAATGAAATAATTTAATAAAACCATTAGTGAAGTTGATTTTAACATAAATGCTCTCGCATTAAATAGTCGGCTTGAACATTTAATGATCTATGTCAAAAATACGTATTCGGTATTCTCACAAAGATTTTCAGATGAACAATTCTGTAAGCATCTTTGAAAAGCGCAATAAAACTAATTATTAAGTATAATATATACATATAACATATGCAAATTTTTTGCACATTATTTACGCATTTTATTATATGCATTAATACATAAGATGTTTAATAAGACATGTTGTTTTTAAACAATTCAATTACTGTTATAAACAATTATTTGATTTATAATTCAAATAATTATTTTTTAATTAATTTTATTTTAATAAAAAAAAACAATGAAGAATAATCGAACCTGAGGAGGAGCAATATCACTATTTGAGATCTGTTTGCACGTACAGTTTTAGCACCTAGAAATACAGATGGCATGCTATCATTGCTAGATTACTTTTTAAACAGGAAAATGTGATCTTCGTGATAATAAGAAGGTCAACTGTGAGGGACGACTTGCTATAATTTATTTGGTGCATATATTTCACAATGTAAATTATAAGCTTCAACTAAGATGTACATAATACAAGTTGTTATTTTTTTAACATACAAAAATATTTGCACTTATACATTAACTCTACAAGTACACACTATTCATAAGAAAACAAATCTGGTCTATTTGCTTTAGACGCATAGTAATTTTTTGTGTCGAACTTATTTGAATTTCAAGCCAACAGTGTCACGAGATAACGGTATTTGCCACGGCAGCCTGATAATCACATGCTTAATAAAATAAATACAATAAGCAATTATGTGATCTAAATGCATCTCAGAGGGTCAATTTCAAATTGAATATAAACTGATCAAAAATTTATATGGTTGTATATAAACATGATAATATATTTTTTTAAGTTCAGATTCACAGTTGATGCGTTTGATGGTTGTTTTGCATTGTTTAGTTACCCTTATTAGTATTTTGCCCACGTGCAACATACAGATATTGTGCACGGAGTTATTCCAGATCTTCATTTATGAAGATTTTTTCCTGTCCGTTGTTCATGTCTTCTATTGTACATATTTTGCCTTGCACAATAGCTTGGGAACTTAACTATTCGGGCGGGGTTTACGTCCGGCGCGTTTTCCAGTCCTGTGTGAGCGGTCTATTTCATCGACAGACAAATCAGCACCCAGGATCATCTTCATCATCCATGAACCTGTTTGATTGCCCAACTGAATTTTTGCATTCCCAAGTTCGTGAGAATGTGCCCTTTAATTAAAACCTATCCGTTATTAACTTGAATCCGTTATTGACCAGGCGTCTGTATTTAAGTAAACGTTATTTTGAAATAGATTATTGAACTTTCGATTTGAAAATCATCTCACTACTTATTTTAAAGTAAATATGTGTTTTAGTTTAAATTAAAATAATATGCATTTTTTATTCTTGTGTGATGAGAAACAAAATTTATTAAAGTAAGCTTAAATGATACTGCGAAGGATGACTAACTTCAAATGACCACACCTGCAGTATAATTGCGGCGATTTTTATCCCAACAGGGTTCATACTTGCCTTAATCTGTTATCTGATATCTCCAGTGGAACAATCAATAAAGTACGTCACGCTATTTTTGACCATTTTTACCCCCTCACCCCCTCCTTTCGCAAACTGTCACAAATCACGGACCCCCCCCCTCCCGCCAAGTACGTCAGACTTTCGAACATTTAATTAAAATGTAATCTAAAACATACGCACACTGTCCAGGGCAGTTCACTCAAGCAAAAAGTGTGACATCGTCTCCTTTGCATCGTTGCATAGCGCCAAGTTGTATCAACTGCACTATTGTTGAAACGTGCACGCGTACGTTGATGTATAATATATTATTATGTTCCTGTCATCTATTGTAATTTTCAGAGGTCTTTATAAGCGTCCCAGGATGATCTTGCGGGTATCTGTAGCACATGTTGAGGTTTTCTTAAGGGAATGTTTCGCAAATAACACATTTTGCCAGTGACTATATATTTCGGGTTTAGCTCTTCTTTTCCAGATTGTTTTGTCCATATTGGGTTTCTAACATTTCTTCTTGATCACACAAGTCATAAAAATGTGTAACGATTTTTGAACTTCTTGTCTTAACACTAACTTCGCGTAGGGCTAGACGCGTTTTGATTCATTTATCTTTTTTTAGACACACTCAATCAACTGTCATAATATGTGACGTTTGCATTAAATGTTGATCTAGACGTTACTGGCTAATGAAAATTGTATGAAATTTGTTTGATTGCGTTGAAACAAATTTATTATATTATTTCAATAATGCCCCAACTTGTTGGTATCGTTACACATTTCGCTTTTATGGTTAATATTTTCTATTGAGAGGATACCAGACAACAGATAGTCGACAGCATCGAGAGTATTTATGTGTAGCATAAACAACTGCTTTATTAACCGTTTCTACACCAACTCTAAGTTGTCTAAGATACTATGAATATGTAAGACAACTTCCACGCCAGTCAGCATAATGAGACTCACCTATATTTGGATAGCGTGTAGAGCTGATCGTGCATCAAGTCCTCCAGCACCATGGAGTCCACTTGACATGAAGATGTAAGCAACGTTTTGAGTGTAATTATCAACGTTATTTTTAGCTGTTTCTGTCACTGTAGTTGCTCCCAAAAGTCCAAGATTTGTGTTTCAGTAAGACTTTATTGTCGTAAATAGAGAGCTCAATACTCTAATGCTTTGTCGGTTTTCTTTTCAGTTGGGAGCACTAAAATGGCTTTGCATTAAGTTAAATGTAATAGTCAATATTACTGACAAGAAATTGCCATCACTTTACTGGATACCTAAATTACATAAGACGCCATATAAAAGTCGTTTTATCGCTAATTCAGTGTCTTGTACCACCAAACAATTATCAGTGTATCTTACATCTGCATTGAGTGCTATTAGATATCATATAGATAAATTTTGTAATAAAGTTTATGAAAATAGTAATATTAACCTATTTTGGTCAATAAAAAACACCTTAGAAGTTATTGATAAAATTGAAAATAAAAAATATAAGGTGTCACAGGTAAGTACTTATGATTTTTCGACACTATAAACAACGCTTCCTCACGCTTTAATAAAATCCAAACTTGTTTCTTTGATTGAAAAAACTTTTGCTAGAGAGAAATGTTTGTATCTAGCTTTAAACACTAAAACAGCTTTTTTTACTAATCAGATATTAGATAATTACATCATTTGGACTGGTCTTGACTTCTGTGCAGCACTTACTTTTCTTTTGGATAACTTGTTTGTTGAATTTAATGGTAAAATATTTAAACAAATTATTGGCGTTCCTATGGGTACTAATTGTGCGCCACTTATAGCTGACCTTTTTTTATATTGTTATGAAAGCGAATTTATGTTAGAATTATCTAAAACTAAGCAAGTAGATTTGATTAACTGTTTTAACCTTACTAGTAGGTACATTGATGACATACTTAATTTAGATAATCCATTATTTGAACAATATATTCACAAAATCTACCCAAAAGAACTAGTCTTAAATAGATCGTGTATATCCAATACAGACGCTGCGTATTTAGAATTACATTTAACTATTAATAAAAATTTGATCAAAACTAGTTTATACGACAAACGGGACGATTTTAACTTTGAAATTGTGAATTTTCCGTTTCTAGATGGCAACATCCCTAAAGGACCTTCCTATGGTATTTACATTTCGCAGTTGGTACGTTATGCCAGAGCATGTTCGTGTATTAAAGATTTTAATGATCGTAATCTTATATTAACTAAAAAATTGCTAAAACAAGGCTTTTTGTATCATAACCTAAGAAATAAATTTGCTAGATTTTACTCTAAGTATGGTGATTTAATTTCAAAATATAATGTTTCTTTAAAATGGCATTTAAATAATGGAATCTCCCATCCATCATTTTACGGAGATGTTTTGAAGCGTGTCCGCAAATTAAAATATGTTAAACCAAATGTTCATATTATACTTTTCAATTTAATTAACTTGTTTTTATCAAAAGGATACGATGCTTATGTACTTAAAAACACGTGTTTGATGGTTTTCGATTCACTATATCTTTCTTCCCTTAAAATTTGGAATCATTAGTGATATTATAGGCATTTTTCACTGTTGAATAAAATTGTGTCATTGTGTCGTATGAACAAATCTGCATGAATACTACATTATAGGCATTTTTCACTGTTTAATTAAAATTGTGTCATTGTGTCGTATGAACTAATCTGCACGTAAACTACATTTGGACTCAAATCGTACATCAAATAATTTCTGTCTTCAGTTGTCAAAACACCTATATACTGTTTGATTCCAATAATGTCGCTTTAATGGCATTACCATTTTTATTCATTTGCTTCTTAATATTGAATCACCTAAACTTGTTTTATTAGTAGCACAGCCCCATTAATATTTTTATTTAGTACTGCCCTTGGAATTTGTTCACGTCATTATGTCATTATGGATTTTTGTGACGTCATACGACCGACTTTCCCAGTTGTAATCTACATGCATAGGTCATTGGGTTTATAACGTTCCATTTTACTTATATTTTCTCTTTGATAGGCGTTTCTTGTTTGATTTAATTATTTTTAATTTGTTTAGCAGTCACATAAACAACCAAGCTATGTAATATGGAATTTTTACACCCATTATTGCTGCTTCTTCCTGTATTTGCGCGATGATTATCTGAGATATTAACTCTATGATTCTATATTCTCAAATCTTTTCTATAAAGAAGGAATATAGTTGACAATTGTTAATAGTTTTATTTGATCGTTCGTCAAAAAGTTGTTATTCTGTTACTCTTGTATCTTCAATGCAATTGAGTAATTAAATAGTAATTAAATTGAATGCGTTTTAATTCCCTTTTATTATTGTTTAATTTGAGTTATTATGCTATGACGTTAAATTTTATTTACACTTAAATGTATTATGAATATTGCTGGGCCACGTGTGAGGTTGAGCGCTCTATAACCAGGTTTAAACCCCCAATGCTTTGCATTGACCGTTCCAAGGCGGTGACCCAAGCTTTATTCATATTTTGTGTTTATGTTGGTTTGTATTGTGCTGTATTGTGCTGTTCTGTACTGTTTTGGCAATCGGTCACTTGCCTTAAATAAAGGACCAACTAAGATGTCACGTAAACATTCGATCACACGTCATGCGTGAATTGCCGTAATTTCTTGAATCGCATTAACTGCATTTTGTTACGTGGCGAATAGGGCAAGTCCGTCCCATTCCCTTTATGTCCATTCATCCGTATAATAACGTGGAATGAAATATATAACAACAAAGTCATAGATAAATTCCATACCAATTTAATATCTCTTTCAATTCCTTTAAATATAATTCATTTGTCCAAATATATAAATACAGTCTGATGGCTTCATGATTGGACCTTTCTGAGTCTGTTCACACATAAATTTATGCGAAGAGTGTCTTTATTCTGACAAAATTTGCACATATTAACTGACAGGTTAATTTGCATAAAACAAATATAGCTTTTATTCAATTCTTGATTGGTCAATACAATTCCAACTTCGTACTTGCTAATTGTTGATTGGCCGACTCCCTAAATGTACTGATTAAATGATGAACAAAACGTGAAGACAATACTATTTACGTTCGACCGATGTTATAGATGGCTGGCCTATATTATAATTCTCGAGGCAATGAGATTGCACTTTTAATTAGCACGTTCGGCCAGTTTGACGGATGATACAGATTGTCGGACTTGATTATAATTCTCGAGGCAATGAAACTGACTACTATTACATGTTTTATTTGTTTGAACATCTTTTAAGTATACAGACTTGAGGAACATATTGATCCTTCAAGTTACTGGTCTAGAGCACTTTAACCATGTATGCCTGTTTTTGCGAAATAATTTAAGCAAATTTCTAGACTATTATTTTATTATAAATTCATATTTTTTATAATTAGACATATGTTAATTATTTCCCACAAAATTCAAGTATAGATCTTTAAAGAAGATTAATTAATAATTTCCAATTTATATATAATGAATACTATTAATATTCATCACATTGCATTGTGGTAAAAGATGTATTAATAATTTAAACTTATTTAAAGTTTTAATATTCCATAATATTCATTACGTTACACATCTTTCACGATTTGAAAAATCCTCAACCACTGCTGGGGATATGGCATTGATAGAAATATTATCTACACATTCAGTTGCATTGCATTTCAGAGTTTCTATCGAGCATCCAAGATCGACGTATTCCGTACTGAGCACCCTTCCTAAACACTACTTGCATCTATATAGATACACTCTATGATTATTGAGGTGTATTTTCCTTAGATTTCCATAGATTTTTCAGCCGATGTTTAATTATTAGAAAAAATACCATATCTAAAGTGAACTAATGTTAACTAATTATGTCACACCACTATTAAGAAGATGTCTGCAGTATGACCTATGGAAATATTTGACGTGTAAAACCAAATGCTTAGGCATTAAATAATTGCATTTTCTATCACAACATCTAGGGGCTGTCCGGCGAGCGCAATGATTGGTTCCCTCGTTTTTTAACTAGGCGACCCGGGTGCAAGCATGTGAGTTTTGATAGTGGTCACCATACCAGACAGGTGGGGTTTGCTGCGTGTACTTCCCCCCTCAACACAAGACCATTTGAAAGTTTAAAATCTATCACTAACAACCTTATAATTCACTGTACACTGTTCACTGTCTTCAAATGTAAATGAGATATTTGCATAATGTAACCAAGATAATACCATTTGATTGAGTGAACTAAATAAAACAAATATAATTATACCTGCGTGTCTTTCTAGCAATAACTAATAACATGCTACAGTCGAAACCCGATGGCTCGAACTCGCTTGGCTGAAATTTCTGGTTGGCTCAAGCTGTCCTCGAAGCACCGATTTTGTTTGGTTTTATATTCATATAAAGTTTCGTTGAATGGCTCGAATTCTTTTTTTATTCATTATAATACATACAATGTATTCATGTATATGATCATAAAACAAAGTGATACCATGTAGCCGCAATAATGTTCAAACATGTTATACAAGATATGCTAATATATACTTTTTTGACCTTGTGGTTTCCTTTTGATTAACAAAAAAGGTTAAAATGTAATTTTTTTCCTTTGGTTGTTTGTGATAGGTGTTACAAAAAAGAAAAACAACAGAATATTTATGAATAAGGATGAGTTGCATTAAGTGGGAAGAAAGCATACTTGACTTGTTTAGGAAAGTTTTATGTTTTTCCATATTTGTTCAAATGTATCAAGAGTATCATTGTTTAGAACTATTTATTTTTCAATTTGAATTTTCAGTTTTAAATAATTGATAAAACAGTTCATTGTAGGTATTTGTTTTCTGTATTTCATGCTGAATATACAATATTTCATTAATATAATTATGTAATTCACAGCGTTATTAACGTCTTGTATTTTGAAGGTATTTACCCTTTCTAAAAGAGATAGTTTAACATTTAATTGTTGTTTCTCTAGAAAGGTTGTCAATTGATTCCATAGAGGTTGAATATTTTTACACTCCCGGAAAAGGTGTTCTATTGTTTCAATATGATCACTACACATATCACATAGATTTGTGTTGGATAGGTTGCACTTAAAATGATATTTATTTGTAGCTATGATTCTGTGGATGTATTTATATTGAAAATATCTCAGTGTGCTATCAGTAGTTGATTTGTATGGCATGATAAATATGTGTTTCCAATTAAATTCTTTTTCTCCAAGAAGGTTTCGCCATTTAGTTTGAGCTTTAGAGATATCGATAGGGTTTTTTATTTGAAGTGTGTAAACTATTTTGTTCGTTTTGTTTTGCAATTATGTTTTCTACGAATGTTTTATAGTACATGGTGTGTTATTTATATTGATAACAGCTTTAATATGTATGGGTATACTTTTGATCAATGTGTAGTACATCAGAAAATTACTTGTAGGTATTCCGAATATATAGCATAAGTTGTAAAAAGAATAGAAGTCGTTTATTATGTAGTCGTACAATTGATCTACACATTTTATGTTTCGTTCGAACCAATGTTTATAGAAAAACGTTTTATTGTTAGTAGTTATGTCTTTATTATTCCATAAAATGGTCTTACTGTCTATTTTGGTTTTTAAATTATGAGTATCTTTACACCATGTCGATAGAACATTAGATAGAAATATGTTTTGGGTTGAAATTTCAAATGATTTTAAACAATATTTACATTTTTGTAATTTAGGTAATATGTTTTTTTATAATTGTTTCATTTTCATTGTTTGTAAAGGTTATTCCTAACGTTGTTGCTTCATCTGATGTCAAGTTGAATTTCATTTCTTTTTTAAGATGAATATTACTTTTTTAAATTTACCTACTCTTAGCACAGTGCATTTACTTTTGTTTAGGCCCGATGTCATTCAAAAAAGGGTTAGCGATTCTATAAGATTATTGAATGAGTCACTACTGTCATTTAAAAAATAATTTGCATCGTCAGCAAAAAGGGACTGTTTAATTTCTACGCCAGGATCTAGCGTTATTCCCTGTATATGTGTATTTGATTGGATATAGTGTGATAGATACTCGATGCATATAATAAATAGCGAGGATGAAAGTGGACATCCTTGTCTTACTCCTCGTTCGATGTTAAAACTATTTGAGA
Organism: Dreissena polymorpha; assembly: GCF_020536995.1. Lineage (NCBI taxonomy): Eukaryota > Metazoa > Mollusca > Bivalvia > Myida > Dreissenidae > Dreissena > Dreissena polymorpha. Next base: position 62,556,388 of record NC_068357.1, on the reverse strand, counting down.
AAAAGCCATTGTTAATAATTATACTGTTAATATCGGTATAAAATAGTTTAATCCATTTAATTAGACTTTCACCAAACTTCATATTTTCTAAGCAAGAGAACATAAACGAATGGTCTAGTGAGTCGAAAGCCTTTTCGAAATCTGCAAAGAAAATGAGGCCAGAATTGTTTGATTGGTTGAAATAATTTATGCATTCTTGTATCAGACGTAAGTTTTCACCAATGTAACGTCCTCTAATAAAACCAGTGGCTCGAATTCGCGAGGATCGAATTAAAGGATGGCTCGAACTGTTTGCATAGTCCCGGTCATAACTTTCACACGCCATTGTGTTCGTTTTGATCGAACTCGCTTCGATTAGGGGCGCTTGATTAAAGACACGCCAAAATTGATGTCACATCGGTTGCAAACGTGTCATCGACTCAATCGTTGTTTGATTCGAGTCGATGACATTTTGTATAACATCTGTCGTTTTATTTTTGTTTTATTTTCAGACTTGCTGGCCGAAATGTTTATTTTGTCTAATGACGCCTAACCCCAATTAATACAATTAATACATAAAATATAATACTTACTATATTGATCAATTGTATGCCATAACGTTTTTCTTAAATCAAGATAAATCGGACTCTTCATACACTATCCAACGGAGTCTGATAACTTTTCCATATGTACGCGTGGTTGCAAACCTTCGAGCGTTTCGTAAAATGGCACACTACCATGGGCTTTATAACCTTGCTTTCGTAAGGATCGACATACACCTCATATATATTATTTTCTAAATAGCCATGATAAAGTCTAATCACACCGCGTCGTCCCGCCGATTCGTTCAAATAATATGGTTGATATGACTGATCCTTTTAATTCAAGTGTAAGGCAGAGGCGGAAGACTGGGAAAAACGCCTGATTTAACTCATTAACGACCAAGGTCACCTTAGCCTGGAAGACATGTACATCTTTACAGAACGATCGTAAGTGTCAACTATACTTTTTATCTAGGTAATAGCCTTTGTTATTGCAAATATAATCATTATAGCTAATAAGCGTTTGTGTGTCAGTTGTATACTTTAGATCCGGTAGATTGTCTTTGTAACCTAAATGGTTTTATTTTTCTGAAGACGTTACGAAGAAATCTCGAGATTCATGAACTAGTGGTCTTATTAAATGATATTATTAACTGTTAAAGAAACAAAGAGACAAAAGTATTGATTATTTTTGACATTCCGTTCGGAATCTGACCTGTTCACCTTGTGTAAAATGACAACCATTCTTGAAGAGAGAGCATTACTGGAAATTGGATAATTGAAACAGTACACAGCTCATTTTGAGCATATAAAATAATTTAATTACCATTAATCTTCGATAATGTTGAAGTTAAGACATATTGGCCGCATAATTAAAAAAACCCATAAAGGAACGATTAATTTGTTATGGAGGCTTTCCAGAACATGTGCTATTGTAACAAAACCTGAACATGTAAATTTCCGGTCATGTACTTAAAAAAAACTTGCGTGAATTTTCAAATGCACATTCAATTTCATTTTATGAAGATAGCTTTAACCGAGTTTTTCCTTATCCGAAATAACAATTATGTTATTTATACTTTTTTTCAAGGACTGTTTTCACAATATATGCGAACTCTAGGACGTCAAAATTAATTCATTAACAATTATTAACCTCTATCTAACTTTGATAAACATGCAATTAACGGTAATTGAACGTCGCTAGGTTGGGAACGTACAATGCTATAATGTTACATCGTTGAAATTTTTATTGTAAGTCACTACTTTTCGTTTCTTAATAAAATAAAATGCAATTGTTTATGCGCCATGGACATTCATGGAAAATAAAACAGTATTATTGTTATATTTGTATATGTATTGGTTGATATATTGACAGTACAGTCCAACGTTTATTTCACAGGTTCTGTCAAAACAAAATTGGCATATTATCGTGATTGACCTCATTGATATAACATGACACCATTGGTTATACGTTTTGCATTAGAAATAGCAATCACTGCAAAACTTTAGAATATATTGACTTCTGGATTTCATTTTGGTCTGAATTGCGTTTGTTCTTTGCATACACAGCTTTGCTGATCAAAATATACTCCATGACAATAGCTAAAGTATTTGCTCTCTTTAAATATTACTTATACTCGTTTCATCAATGAGATTTACATTTTTGTTACAATAAATGATATTTATTTCAAGCTCTGGGACGACAGGCCGAACAATGATCCATATTGCCATATAATAATAATTTCGTTATGCCCAGGTCAAGATAATATTTATGATTTCTGACAAATAAATCTTGATCATTCAAAATAAATTAAGCTTCCGCAATTATAGTTCAAACAGAATATAATATTTGCGAGAGAAAGGTGGGGCCAAATATTTTATAAGAAATTGTTTCAATTTTTCCTGAAATGAAATACAATTTGACAAAACATAATTCTATCAAATTGCATTAAAACGCAGTATGATGTGCTTGACTATATAAACGGTCTGTTGTTTTATTGCTGGAATGATTCACATCTTGGTGTGTTTATTGATAACAAAAAACCTGTTCCTGTATGTTTTATTTTATTGAATGTTTTACATATGCAGTCATTCCATTTTGAATGAGCCTGCAAGAAAACGAACAAAAAAAAAGAATAGTTAAAAAACACCGTAAATGATGTGTTTCCTATTCCCGCACTGTTGAAGACCATGGGCATCAACCCACAGTCTAAACAGCGCTCATAATATTTAAGTATATACTGCACTTGATATATCCTATATATGATTTATCCTTGACTACATTAATATTTAATTAACCACAGTGTAGTCTTATTGAGCTAGAAGTTTACCATAAACACATAAATAATAGTGTTTATACTAAAATTGTATTCATGTATCAATATTTTATAGACTGCAGTAAAATCCGAATATGGCTTGTTGGCTGTATATATTATTTATGCCTTTGCGACGTTATTTAGGATGTACCATTTTAAATGCAGATTTGATGACGAAGCTATGGGGGCATTAGCTAGCGACTTAAATCACTTGTCGATTGGCTTTTGTCTGGTTTTTATTTACCTCGCCTTCACTGTCAGTAAATTTAGCTGTATAGAGCAAAAGGTACTGAAACAGACATTTCAGACAAACAATATAATGCCGTTATGATTGGACGGGCTGTTCTAGATGTGATGATGTCACGTGCGTTGTGACACAGACGCTGGTTTGGTTGAGTCATTTTTGTTAACAATTGCTTAGAACGTTTCTTTGCAGCATGCGTATATTCGGGACTAATTAATTTGAGTCGAAGACGAAGTCATTAAAAATTGACATTGTTGTTTCTAGCTGACTTACTGCATTAAAATGTTTGAAAGGCATCTTATTTAACAGTTCATTCCTTCGTATGTAAATGAGGTCGAAATAATTTTGTTTCTTTTTTCTATATAAAATCTTGATGAATCGCATCTTATCCCAGTTCTAAAAAATTTCATCTTTCAGAAATTTACCAATAACCTCTAGCATCGTAGTTTTTTTGTATTCAGTTTCATCTAATTATATTTTATATGCGGTCATAAACCATAAACACTATATTATTATAAAAAAATTCGCCCTTGATAATCACTTCTTTCATCTTATATTTCTTAATTAAACTTATCTCCATAGCTAATGGATGAAAACTTGTTTTGTCCGAAACATTTCGCTTGGACACGGGATTGTCAGTCTGTTAATTTCCTTTTTTACTTCACGTAGTAGTCATCTATTTAAAGTCGATAATATAATAAAGATTACTTGACTTATGAATAAGTATGATTCATTACACATATGTTTAACATGTTGGTATTTCAAATTATTATTTTAATACTATTTGTACACTTTAGTGTCTATCGTGTAATTATATTATATTTTAATAATACAAAAATGATGAGTACCAAGTTGATGGTGTAAAATATTGAAAATAAATCTGTCTTTTCAGTAAACGAACATGTTTTATTTGACGTAGTTAGGATTTTGCTTCCATTTCGAGGTTCCACATTTAACACAGATTTTTTACTAGTTCGCAATTTGCATTTATTGTTTACACAACGATTGTTTTTTACGTTCTTAAAATATCATTTTATTAACATTTTAGTTAATTTATTAACATTTAACAACACAAAATAAATGTTTATAACATTTGAAAAACATACTGTATATAATCTATGCTTGATTTGTCTAAGTTGTTATTATTAAAAACAAAATTATACTGTTTTTGTATAAATATAAGATGTCTACATGTACTATATTTGGAATTTAATTTGTGCATGATAAAGCTAGAGGGGAATGCTGATTTAACGCATGTCTGAGAAATTGCTATGCTCAGCTATGTGTCGAGCAATTGTAAATTAAAACATAAAAATTGTATTTGGAAAATCGATATAATTTTGTGTTTAACTTTGTAATAAAAGATCATTGGTAACATATTATTACAACACTCAAATGTCAATTATAAAGCGTTCTTTTAATAATAAGTGCATGAACGTATTAAAAAAGCAATTGCATTTCCATCTTTCTATTCGCTGGTAGAGAAACACAATTTGTAAAAGAGAAGAGAGGCCAAACATATGCCTCAAGCTTTTTAACAATTCTGTACACAAATCGTACTTTTCAGTCTTAATGCTAAGCAATATAGCAATAAATCCAGTCTGGAATATTAAGTCAAAAGAAGTTTGTATGTTTGTATTGCTAATGTGTTTACGAATAGCTAAATAAATACTGTTAAATATTAGAAAACATCGTATATCAAATGGTTTAAATGATGTAATTTTTAGTAGAACTAACACTTCTCCGCAAATAATGTCGTCCGTTTCTGTTTCCTCGCTCACCTTTCAAGTCCCGTGCAGGGTTTCTTGGCCATCGCAGGCCTCCTCAGCATCGGCATGGCCATCGTGTTCACGTATGGAATCGGCTTCGCCACGGGCATCATGTTCGGACCCATACACCAGATCACACCATTCATGCTCCTAGGTAAGTGGTCCTAATTCATGAATATTTTTTTTAAATAAAATATCTTGCATTGTTTAAAGTAACATCATCGCTATACTGTTTAATTTTTATAACAGGGTCTCTAACATGCTTTACAAATATCGTAATATCCCTGTGTTCAGCGGTCTAAGAATAAGAATTGAGCGAGTAGTACATGCATATACACGGTTGTAAAACCCTATTATTACCTATAATTTCATTTATTGCAAGTAATCTTGGTTTGAAAGAGGGCACTTAGCTGTATACAAATTAATCCATAACATTTTGTCATTGATTCCAAGACAATTATCCTAGAAATGTTGTGGTATATACAACGAATTTGATCGCGTATGTTCTGAATCCGACATGAAGGTATCGACATGGATGACATGCTGTGTATCCCTCAAGTAGGTATCGGCGTGGATGACATGTTCTGTATCCCTCATGTGTAGGTATCGACAAGGATGACATGTTCTGTATCCCTCAAGTAGGTATCGACGTGGATGACATGTTCTGCTTCCGCCATGTAGGTATCGACATGGATGACATGTTCTGTATCCCTCATGTGTAGGTATCGACAAGGATGACATGTTCTGTATCCCTCATGTGTAGGTATCGACAAGGATGACATGTTCTGTATCCCTCAAGTAGGTATCGGCGTGGATGACATGTTCTGCTTCCGCCATGTAGGTATCGGCGCGGATGACATGTTCTGTATCACCAATGTAGGTATTGGCGTAGATGCCATGTTCTGTATCTGCCATGAAGGTATCGGCGTGGATGACATGTTCTGTATCCCTCAAGTGGGTATTGGCGTATATGCCATGTTCTATAGCCCCCATGTAGGTATCGGCGTGGATGACATGTTCTGTATCCCTCATGTAAGTATAGGCGTAGATGACATGCTCTGTATCCCTCATGTAGGTATCGAGATGGATGACATGTTCTGTATCCCTCATGTACGTATCGGCGCGGATGACATGTTCTGTACCACCCATGTAGGTCTTGGCGTAGATGCCATGTTCTGCATCTGCCATGAAGGTATTGACGTGGATGACATGTTCTGTATCCCCCATGTAGGTATCGGCGTGGATGACATGTTCTGTATCCCTCAAATAAGTATAGGCGTAGATGACATGTTCTGTATCCGTCATATAGGTATCGAGATGGATGACATGTTCTGTATCCCTCGTGTAAGTAAATGCGTAGATGGTATGTTCTCTATCCGCCATGTAGGTATCGGCGTGGATAACATATTCTGTATCCCCAATGTAGGTATCGGCGTGGATGACATGTTCTGTATCCCTCATGTAAGTATAGGCGTAGATGCCATGTTCTGTATCCCCCATGTAGGTATCGTCGTGGATGACATGTTCTGTATCCCTCATGTAAGTATAGGCGTAGATAGTATGTTCTATATCCGCCATGTAGGTATCGGCGTGGATAACATATTCTGTATCCCCCATGTAGGTATGGGCGTGGATGACATGTTCTGTATCCCTCATGTAAGTATAGGCGTAGATGCCATGTTCTGTATCCCACATGTAGGTATCGGCGTGGATGACATGTTCTGTATCCCTCATGTAAGTATAGGCGTAGATGGTATGTTCTATATCCGCCATGTAGGTATCGGCGTGGATAACATATTCTGTATCCCCCATGTAGGTA